>NW_015386466.1:522449-569744 GCF_001527695.2 Protobothrops mucrosquamatus
TTTTTTTTTTTTTTTCTTTTTTTTTTTGATGCAAGGGATGGTTTTCTTGTGCTAACAAACATGTATGGATCCAGGTTGTTTACTTCTGACCTTGCCAAAATTGGCTCTCACACTAAGAATGAGTAATTCAAAACCACACCTGTAATTACCTGGCTAGTCAGGAAGAAAAATGATTAGGCAGCTAAGAGGTCAGGACTAGCAGTATTGGTAAGCTATCTTCCAAGGTCTCTGGCCTAATGGAACAAGATTCTTCCTCTAACTCTATGGCATGTGGGCATTGCTAATCGCAAGAAGAAATCTCTCTTTTACATGGTGTCGACTTTTACATTATACAGTCATGAGAAGAGCGCTATCAATGACAAGATAGTGGTGGAAGTGCAGTTAATTTGCTCTACTTTCCATGACAGAACACGTGAAACATGCATTCCTGTAAAACAGCCCACAAAACACTTTTATGCATATAGCATTTTATGCTAGGAGTCTGTGGTCCTAGTGGATCCTAACTCGTGTTTTGTGGCATTGATCATTCACCACATAAGTCTTTCTTAAACAGGCTGTAGAATCCATTGTCTCCAGAGTCTGTTAAACATTAATGAGTGCTTTGTGTATGTTAGAAATTATAATATATGAGTCTATGCTCCAGTTTTAGAACTATTTATGCTACAGAAATACCACTATAGTGTAACATAAAAATTACTTATGGCATTTATTACCAAGAAATAAGACTTCGTCTCCCCAACGTAATGCTATCAATTTTGTGACTTATTTTTTCCCAGAATTGTATTCCTTTGTTTGCTTTGTTGACAATAGCAGTTGAAGATTTAAAGTACCTGATTTAATCTCTACACTGTCTATAGTGGTTTAAGATTTACAATAGCTATTCCCTCATCTCTAACTCTTGTTGTATAAGCATCTTTCTTTATTTAACATGTTTCACTGGTATGATACAATTTAGTAAAGGTCATATTTTTCTTGCTTGCTAGTTCTCTATTTAACTTCTGCAGCACAGGTGGCTGTTCTAGAGGCTTGTTCTGCTGGGGAAGAGGGATTACATATTTCTCTGCATAAACTTAGGAACTACCAACCCTCACATGCTTCAAATCCTTTTTTCTTTTAGTTAAGCCTCTGGCCAGTAATTCATTCTGCATATTACCTAATTATATGGTTAATATTGCAGAGTGACTGTCATGCTATCTGCTGCATTTCTGACCTCATCATTCCATTCCTTTTTTCAACAATTCACTCTATTACAAAATTATTTATTCTTGGCAATACATTTATGCTAAAATAAAGGTATACATTTACCCAGGAAACTCCTGGTTTTCTCATTTGGTCATTTAACAAAAACTAAAAGGGGAGAAAATCAAATCAATAACAATTATTGGTGAATCCCTTTGTGTGTGATTCTAATTGATAACATCAACTGGGAAATTTAATTAAAAATTAATAAAGATATCCAGTAACCATGACAACCCCCCTCCCCAAAAATAAAATCCTGAGTTAATTTTATTCAGTTAACTAGATGTCTTTTTATTTTCACTAAGCAATCAGATTGAAAGGAAATGAGACGCATAAGTTTAGAGTTTTTCAAAAGATAATCTATTTTATTTTATTTTATTTCAATCCCTTTGCAGGGAAAAAAAAATCCTATTTTGCATGAGCCAATATAGCAATATTGCCAACACAGAACCTTTGTTTTTGCTACAGCTAAATATATATTGTGTGTGAATTTCAAAGAACAGTTACAAGTATAGATAACAGGAGATTTCTTGCCTTCTATATTTCTAGAATCTGCAGTTACTCAATAGAGTTAATTGGCAAAAGCAAAATGTCAGATTAAACAAAGTGTTAAGCAAAAGAAACTCCTTTCCAGTGCATAATTAACTTCTGGAATTCTCAGTCACAATATGACCGAGTACCACTGGCTTAGAGATTTACAGAGGGAATAGTTGAAGATCTTCTGGAGATTACCGGTAAATCCAAAGTGCTACACAATTCTAATACTATATAATGGATAGTAAAGTAAGGGGGAGCTTTACTTTATTGTTAGCTGAGACTTATCGCGCACATAACCCATATTCAAACACAAGTTGGATATTCAGAGTCCCATCCCATGTGCTGAAATAATGTGCACTATGACAGTGCTGACCTTGGATATAGAGGACGGAAGATACTGGAATGAGGAAGGAAGAATACTGTGTGCCATAACTGACGTTTATCAGAAATACATTTTTAATGTACATAAGCAATTCTGCTTCTTCTAGTCATACACTAGCATTACATTCAAGTATATTTGTAAACATGTCCTTATAAGATTTTCTATAGGACCTAGCACAAATGTGGGCCTTCCCATTCCCATCTCCCATATTTAAGCAGGACCAGTATTTCAACAGGTGAATTATGTCACAATAAAAATTTAGCAGCTCCTCCAAAATTGCACTTTTGGATGTGATGTCACCACGTGATAATAAAATAAATAAGATACTTTAATATCAATCCCAGAATTATGATTCTCTGGGGATAGTGCATGCTCTAGCTTAGAGGTTTCTTACCTTTTGGGCACCATGGATCAGTTCTGTGGGGAGAGGTTTTTCCATGGACCAGAGGGTGCGTGGTTTTGTGTGCTGCCTGCATCACACAGATGGGGCTTTGCTTGTTTGTGTGGACCGGTTGCTGGCATGCCGCAGCCCGGTACTGGTCCATGGACCAGGGATTGGGGACCCGAGCTCTAGCTGCATTCATCCATCTCTGGTTTATGAAAGAAAACCAAGTCTGAGCCATACAATAAATAAATATGTGAATGAAAAACAAATTTCAAAGATGAACTTCAGTACCGAATGTGAGATCCTTCCCCTTCAAGTGCTCAGAGAGGATATAAGCACACCAATTCTTAAAGAGATATTCTATTTATTGAAAATAAAAAGGCTCTCAAAGGAATAAAAGATTGAATGCTAATAACTATGAGCTAGAAGTCTATACATATAGTGACATCATCCAAAATATATTAAGTAAAGCAGGGGTCCCCAATACCTGGTCCATGGACCAGTACTGGGCTGCGGCATGCCAGAAACCAGTCCATGTAAACAAGCAAAGCCCCATCCACGGGATGCAGGCAGTAAATGAAAACACACTCCCTCCAGTCCGTGGAAAAACCACTCTCCATGGAACTGGTCCCTGGTGCTCAAAAGCTTGGGGACCTCTGAAGTAAAGGATTCAAAGAATGGAGAGATATAGCATACCACCTTACCTCTCTTCTTTTGAGGGGGACGATCTTGGGGAAAAATCTTTGGGATGCTTGAAATTTCTAGGCGTTATTGTGCCAACAACAAAGGTTTTGTTGGCATCTTTACAAACTAAGAGCCAAAGGAAATTGTCTCATAGTCCTTATTTATATAAAATACTTATATCACTTGACATGAAATGCATGGCCCAAGATGCCGGCCGGATCTCAAGGTGGTTTAGCCACAGGGTAATGACCACCTGTTCAGAGACCATTCAAAGTTACAGGGACACTGAATAAATACAACCAAAGTCAATGGGGAAGATGGCAGAGAAGGTTGTAAGTTGCTCAAGTAAGTCCCATCCACATGTGCACCCCTCCCCAGCCCCTCTGTGCTCAGACTATGCATCCCTGCTACCTGCACACCCTTGCACATCTCCCCTAAGCCTGCTTGCACTATGCCTACCTGGCCACCCATACACCTTCACACATCCTCTCCACCTAGTAGCAGCCACCCCAAACTTCACAGCACTTGTGCCACCCCTCCCCCACCACTCATGCACCCTCAAACACCCTCTCCTACCCAGCATTAGCCATCCAAGCCTCACTTAGTAACAGAAATTTCGGTCTCAGTTGCCATCATAATTCCACCACTACCCGTATGTCATTTTAGAAGATCTACAGTATATTGGTATTGTTAGAGGCATAGCTCACTACTCCAGATGATAAATAAATTCGGGGAATATAAGAACTAGAAGAAGAACCATGACAATTGACCCTTTCATTGTGCTAGACTTGTAAACTCCTTTCAGTATTCAGAAGAACTTGACTCATCACTATCTCTATCTTCAATGACAGGCAGAAGAGAGGAACAGTCCCCAAATCTCTGTCTGTTTATTCAAACTAAGTTTCACAGCATTCAGTGAAGCTTCCAAACAGGAATGCAGTTATACCCTAACTATTATAATATCTACCTTAAATAAATAGAAATGTTACTAAACTCGACTGATATTATTTCTGAGTAAACATGTACCACAAGATTTTTGCAGACAACCATTAGAGGGCAGACAAGAGGTATGGGAAACTCTATGTTATTGCCATCTAGAGGATATCTTCATTTTTGCAGCCACATCTGGCAGCCCTAAATATAAGATTGTATAAAAAGAAAGGACAGACACGAAATATTTTTCTTACCTCTGGCATTGCACTTACCTAGAAAGAAAGTCAAAATTCCTGTTTTGTAGCAGGATGTAACTGTCTATCAAGAATAGCAGGAGGCAGCCATTTAGGTGTGTACACACATTTTAGATTTTATAAAAATAATTGGGGAGTTTTGTACCAAAATTAACAAAGTTGTGCTTTTCTGCAACTTCAGAGGAGATAAATTGTATTTACATTCCCTGTGACGATGTTGGACAGAATCTGTAGTCAATACACTCCTTCATTTTCCTACAGCTGCAATCTTCCAAGCCTATTGCTTCAGCCACTTTGCACATTCTTGAATTAGAGAGGAATGATCCACTTGAGACACTGTTAATAAAGACTGCCTCTCCTGAAAATCTATTGCAGGGGTGTTCAGCCTTGGCAACTTTAAGACCTGTGACTGGATGGGAAATTCTTGGAGTTGAAGTCCACAAGTCTTAAAAGTTGCCAAGGCTGGACAACTCTGGCCTATTACTTGAAGAACAGTGGCTTCTCATTGTTCCAAATACTGGAACAAGCTAAGAGATCTAAAAGTACAATGTAGCTTTCAGAATGCAATCAATGTGTTACAATCTTGGTCTGAATAGGATTTGTGTGTACATTTCTCCTGTTTCTATTAGTGCCAAGAACAGAGCATTAAGAGGCTGGGGGTGGGAGGCGAGGGAGAAAGGAGAGGAATGAGCATCAAAATAATACTTGTACGTTTTTTTCCTCTGAACATCAAAGAAATAAAAGAGAAAAACAGAAATGTGGACTAGGCATGAATAAAACACTTTTGAATCCTTTCTTCGCAGTGTATCAGAGCAAAAGGAAAACAAAAAATGTGAAATATAAAATGAAGCTTTTTCATTCAAAGCCTTTTTTCTTATAAGATTTTTTTTTATTCCCTCATATTGTTGGGAGAAAAGTTGAAGCATCTATTTTCAACCATATTCCATGGAAAATGGAAGGGAGTAGGGGTTCTGTTGCTCAGGCCACTAGGCTATTCTCTCCTAGTATTATCCTGTCTTAAAATATACATTTTAAAACTTTCTGTCAGGCCCAGCCATGACAAAGCAGACGCTAAAGGACATGGATGGCATCCATGGCACAAACCTATAATACCAGATGGAGAAGATAATTCACACTTGAAACTGTAAGTACAAATATTGGAAGGAACAATGTTCATTCTCAAAGCTGAACTGGTTGTAGATACGTCTACCAAACTGAGATACAGTAATGGTGGAAGTGTAGCTAACACCATTCTTATGCCTGACTGAGAAGATTTTATTTATTTATTTATATTTCACATCTCTGAACCGCCCATCTCTCTCAAAGAGGGACTCAAAAATGGTACAAATGCAACTTGAAAATGACTTTTTTTTTCCCTTTTAAGGACCCTGTAATCCCTTGCGTCGGGTGACTGAATGGAGCTGAGTGTTTACTGGCCGTATGTCCTTGCATGGAGCTCACAAACAGATATTTCCTTTTTTTGTGCCCAGAGAGAGAAATATCTGCCACTACCTAGGATTGAACTCACACACCCCTGATTGTGAGGCGAGAGCTCCACCTCTAGGCCACCACACCCCACAACTTGAAAATGACATAATTGTTAAATTTACAAAGAAAGACTTCAGATATAAGGAATTACTAGATGCATTATACGGCGATTATAAGCAGCCCAGGTGATGCAGTGGTTAAGTGCAGTATTGCATGCAAACTCTGCCCACAGCCAAGAGCTCGATCCTAACAGTGCTCAAGGTTGACTCAGCCTTCCATCCTTCTGAGGTCAGTAAAAAGAGGACCCAGGTTGTTGGGGGCAATATGCAAATAATGCTGAAATTGTAAACTGCCCAGAGAGTGCTGTAAAGCACCATGGGATGGTATATAAGTCTAAATGCTATTGATATATGAAAGATTGGCAAAGCCACAAACTGCCCCAAATACCTTGAACTCAAAATTAATGAAATTTTTGACATTCATCTTTCATTACCAGTATGTTTGACAGTATGTTGTTCATACTGTATCTATGCCTGAGAGGAAGATAGCAGGAATAGGCTTGGAAAAAATGCAATATTTGAAGAAATACACCTTCCAATTCTTTATGTAAAAGAAAGTTCACTTCAAACACCTCAAAAAGAACTAATGCTGAATGGCAGGGACTAAACATTGACCTACAACTGAGGAGAGCTGAAATTATAGCAGGAGGTAATGGAAATTATAGCATGGCGTAGCTAGAAATCTAACATCAGCAGTTCAGACTGCAACACTTCATTTTAACTGACATCAGGCTGGCAGTAAGGATCCATTCTGTGTATGAAATTTCAGTAACCAAGGTGTATCTTCATTAAAGTGCCCTTGAAATATTTGAATAGGAGGTTATAAATCAATGATCAATATTATGCTGCTTGCTCTTGTTCTCCATTCTACACAATCAGCAAAGACGATCAAGTTACTAAAAGCCTGCCGCATCTGAGTTCATTTATTGTATGAAATTCTTTTCATGGGACAGTAGCTGGTGGCTTTGTTTTCTGAATTGGCTTAAAAGCAGTGATTCTACTTAGGTTCTAGCTTAATGGGGAAACTTTTAAAAATGAAGATGCTGAAATAGAAATGATGGCTTGGAATTTGGGGAGGTTATCATCCAACACGTCAAAATGGAAAGGCTGATGCAAACAAGCCAGATATCATAGGCATATCAGGGTCTATCAGATGGTCGTGTCTGTGGCTTCTCAGATGTAGATATAAGCACAAATATGCACTTGTACTTTAAAATACATCATATTTTTATTTACATGTAAATATGTATAGTGTTTCAACAATGGGCTTCAAATGCAGTACTGCATTTGTTCATACTGTATCTGTGTTTGTGGGTATTTCCCATCAGGAATATAGAACCATGGCATGGCTTTCAAAGGGGGGAAGAAAGAGAAAATTAGTCACTGGCTTTCTCAACTGAAATAATATATATGATTATCTAAAACAGGGGTGTCAAACTCAATTTCATTGAGGGCCGCATCAGCATTGCGGTTGCCCTCAGGGGGCCGGGTGGGTGTGGCCAGGGTGGATGCGCCTACTGGGTGGCTGTGGATGGAGTGGGTGTGGCCTACTGGGTGGGCATGGCCAGCTCTACACCGTTCGCGTCAAGGGTGCCTGTGGGGGCCTGGGCAGGAATGGGACAGATCTGAGGGTCTCTGGCAGAAGGGGGTAGGACTAGGGCAAGTGCCAAGGCATGGTCCACTGGAGGAGCCACACTGTTCCTCTCAGGCCATGCAGGGAGGGCTTATGGAGCTAAGGCTGAATGCGTTTCCGCATAGATGGCCACCACAAAATTGTACATTAGCTCCCGGCTGGCCTGGGTCAGGGCCAAGGCAGAGGGGGCTGTTCCCTCACTGTTTCCAGGATGGCTTCGTGGGCTGCATGAAACCACTTCCTGGGCCGCATCCGGCCCCCGGACCTTGTGTTTGACATGTCTGATCTAAAAGATGGCTTTCCTAAGAATTTAAGATCCAGGATCTAAAACTTTTACCTATTCCATTACATTCAAGGACTGCCATTCAAGGCTTACATACAGATTCCAATATTGATCTAGGGATTTCTATTTCCTCTTCTGGGTAGCTTGTAGGCCTTGAACTGAGTATGTATATGAAGACATGGTTAATTCTATGAATGCATCGTAAGGTATCTGGATTTGATGGCTTCTGTGGTGGCTTGTAGAAAGAGCAACAACATAATAATGAGCCTGGATGAAAATGTTCATTAGTTTTTTTTAAAAAAAAAATAGATTCTACAATTAATGATAAAATCACTAAAACCTTTCAACACTTATAAATATTGGAGGAGCTGGCAGCACTGAGACAAATAAATATATTCTAATAGTAGACAAGGAACTTCTCTAGGCTGTGTACTGTAACTTCCTTCATGAGGTTAACAAACTACATTAGCCATTCATCCATCTGTGGCTCATAATTAATCACTTGTTGAAAATTACATTGTATAATAAATGAGAACAGACATGATTCATTAAAACTTCTAATTAATTCTATTTAATGCTATTTCATAGTTCATTGATAAGTGCTGAGAGAGGGATTACATTGGGAGAGATTTGATGCATTGTTGCTGAAGAGGTAAATAGAGCAAACATGATCCGGAATGAAACATGGACATGATGGCAAATGAAAATGTCAGATGTTTATCTTGGTTGTGACTGGTAGCACTGGAAAATAATATTTAAGACCCAGGTAGAGCTCCTATTGTTATTCCTTTTCTTTTTTTAAAATGACTTATATAAACCAGATGAACCTGAGCTCAGATTTGACATTTAGCTCTTGAACAGGCAGGATTTTGCAACTTTTCAGTTTAAAAGTCCAAGAACGTGGAAGTGTGTATCAAAGCTAATGACTTAGATTTTTGTTTAATGGAAACTGAAACAAAAACCGGGATGGGAAGATTTTAAAATAGTTTCCTCTCCAGCACAATATTCCATCTAGCCTTTTTCAATATTGATTTAAGGCAGTGGTTCTCAACCTTTTTAATGCCACGACCCCCAACCGGTCGTAAGTCGAGGACTAAACCGGTCGTAAGTCGAGGACTAAACCAGTCGTAAGTTGAGGACTACCCAACCGGTCGTAAGTCGAGGACTTTCCCTGCCCGGGAGCGCCGCGCATGTGTGGTTCCGCCCCCTGCGCCGGCCAAGGCGTAGCTGGCAAGCGGCAGAGATGGAGCAGGCCGACCACCAGCTGGCCCAGCCCAAGGGAGGTAAGGCACCCGCCGGAAAAGGGGGAAAAAATGGCGGACAAAAAAAATGGCGGACAGCCTTGCTTGGCGACCCCCATGAAATGGTCGATCGACCCCAAATGGGGTCGCGACCCATAGGTTGAGAACCGCTGATTTAAGGGAAGTACTTACAGCGACCCATACTTCACTGAAACTGAGTAATTATTCAAGGTGGGAAACAGGAGAAAAGAAACTGGAGTCTAGAACTGTCAAGCGTCATCATGACTAACAATTGTCATGGTTTAAGAAATTTTGTATTGGTGGCCATAAGACTGAGAATAGCTGTTTGAGGTATCAGGCAGGATAGCCTGCCCTATCAAGAAGAAACAAACCCTTTTAGAAACCAAGCTTGTAGTTTACCACTAAAATATGAGGCGCTCCCATATTTGTTCTTACTTACCTTGGGTGGGAGAGAAAAAAAAACTGTTTGTTTTTTTAATGGGGATATGGGAAGGCCTAGAAACTCATGATAGTGCCTTAAGGCTTGCAGTTAGCTAAATCATTAATTTTAACCCTTAAAACTTCTAAAACTCTGCCCAAAGTTCATTCTCTCTTGAAGAATGGTCTTCAACATGCCATGCAAAGCTATGCATGAGTTTCCCAGTGATAGAAGCTGCACATCCCAACTTTAAGAAATACTGACTTGTGGGAATAATGTGCAGATGCTAATGGTAAGAGATTTTTTTAAAAAATGTGTTATGCCTTGAGTGAAAATCTTCAAAGCTGCTATTTGCGTTAAGAGAAACTATACCACTGGTGCACCCGGTAGCTTTTCTTCAATGGAAAAAGCTTGAAAAAGCAGGCAATTTCACCAGGACAATTTATTTCTTTTTTCTGGCATAGGTATAAAATAACTCTGCTTCATCTGAAACATGATCAAAGTTCTTACTTTTATCTTAAGAGTTGTCATTTTAAAATAAGTCAGATATGCGAATAGTCCGTAATATAGTTACATATGTGGTACTCATGTTCTCTACTTACCTAAATTGCTCTGATTGGAAGAATGTGGAAAAACGTTTTTTTTATCTTTTTATGAAAGAAGATTCCAGAAGCCAACTTATTCTCATTTCAGTTCACACTTGCATGAAATCAACTCTATTTCTTTAAACCCTGTTTAAAAAATTCTCACGTGCCATATCTGCATTTCCCCTCAGATACTCCATTAACTCTCAGTCCTAATGCTTTTTTTGAAAAGCCTTTAATTTATTATACTGTGTCATTTTCAATTTTTAGAGAAATAGTAAAATGAAAGTAAAAGAAGCTGAATAGTACTGTAATATTTCAGTGTTGGTCAATAGTTCTGTCATTCACTGTATAAATAGGAAATGTCATGAGCATTCAAAAAGAAACTAAAAGACATTTCTAGTTTCACAAATCACATTTGTTTAGTACTTTAGGTAGTATAGCCAAAACAAAATTAAACCATTCAAGATGTGGTGATTTTTAATTATGCTTAATCTAGTTGGGGATTTCAATGAAGTACAAGTGTATAAGGTAGTCCTTGACTTACAACTGGTCACTTAATCTCCACCTCACCCCACCCCATGGTCACACATTTTTTGCCAGTTTCTGGCAAAAAACAACAACAACAACAAGCGACCAGTCAGAAGACCTATTTGAAACCAAGGCATTTGCTTAACAACTGTGGATTTGCTTAACAACCACATTGAACTTGCTTAACAACAGCCACAAAAAATGTCATAAAATTGAGCCTAGTCACATGGTGCCTCAACTGGCAACTATAATGACTTACAACAGGAAATCCAATCCCAAGTATGGCCATAAGCTGAGGTAGTGCAGCTATATTTATTCCTCATGTGATCTCAGTAATGATCAGGGACTCCTCACTGGAAATTGCATTGGCAATATTCATCCATTCAGCTGCAAGCAATGTTTGGTTTAACATGATGTCAAAACTGGCAAGATGGCAGAAGAAGCATTGTAATGCATTTATTAAAGTGATGGGCCTTGCATCACACCCCTTCACCATCTCACTGATGTCCCACACACACACACACAACAAACACAAACACATATGTTGCTGACAATGTCCATCTATTTTCTTCTCTAGCACAAACTAAAATTGACCTGTGTAGATGTTTGTCCCCAGCAAAGGTATGGCAAAAAGAGACAGTGCTGACTGTGGAAGTGAATAATATCAAGAATAAGCTATTTAACACTGTCCCTTAAGTTGCAAATCATAAAGAGAAAACCAGAGCCTTTGAGGTTAAGAGATTCCTGCTACAAATCTCATCAGTCCCAACCAGCCAGCCCTGCAAGACATTGTGGTACAGTAATTCTCACCTCAGCAACTTTATAATGTCTGGACTTCAGCTTCCAGAAGTCCCCAGTCAGCCTACTCAGCAGTAGGTAAGTATATCTATATTGGTATAAATAAAGAAGTTATCAGGTCTCCCAAAGCAGATCTGAGTCTCTGTCCCTGTAAAGGAAGTTGGAGGTGTTACTTTAAAATTAGTCTTTACACTGTTGCTGCTACTTCTGTGTGGTAATATTTAAACTAAGACCACAGAGATTTCGGTTTAATAAAAATGAAACCATGATTATATGGTCTGTTTTTTTAAAAAAAAAAAAACACTTCCTCATCCAGAAGCGTTTATAAAAACGTACACATTTCAAGTTATATGTCAAACCTTGAAACATGCATGCATAAGAAAGAATTCATTTCTGGTGATATTAACTAAGAAACAGAGCCTGCAAATGACCATTTTGAACCCACTGCCCATCATTTCAAGTTATATGTCAAACCTTGAAATATGCATGCATAAGAAAGAATTCATTTCTGGTGATATTAACTAAGAAACAGAGCCTGCAAATGGCCATTTTGAACCTACTGCCCATTATTTTAATGCTGCTCTGTATGTTGGCATTGCCAGTTAGCCACCTAATTAGGCAAAATGACTTGTCTGATAAATATGATCCTGTTAATGACTACCAGATGCCCACAAACATCACCCGGGATCCTTGTGAATGATGGTTACTCTAAATCTGCTCTTATTAACCACTTCACAGCAAGGCAAACCAGACCTGTGAGACACGCAGTGCTGGTTGATCTAAAACTGGAAAGTGTAAAGTCTCAAAAAAGAGCACATTCAGCTCTCTTTTATTTAACCACTGCCATCCTTTCCTTGATTTTCATGAGGTAATTTTCATTCCCTTCTGTTTCTAGGAGTGATGTTCCCACTGCCCCACCCACCCACCTTCCTCATAAATGGTAATGGACAGTAGTACAAGGGCACAAGCGAAGGTTGATAGGCTTTAGGGGTGTTATTTATCTTCCCTTTGATATAGCACCTTTGAAATCAGAAAATGATTCTGCAGTACAGTAAAATTTCTAAAATTGCAACCTTGGCTAAAAATGACTGGAAACTGATTGGTAGAATACCACTCTTGGAAATGAAACTTTCAAACATTGCCTTTCTGAGAAACAGTCCATAAAAATGGTGAGACTTCATTTGAAACCTTCTAAATAGCCAAGAAGTAAGAAAGCTGTTTTTTCACATTTACGACATCAAGGTCTTGCTATCTGCCCACATTTTAGCTTCCAGAAAACTATGCAGGCCTCTCCAATCTCTCTCCTACCTCTGTTCCTTCTGTTTTCACTCACTGCCCATCGTTTGACTCTTCTCCAAAGCAGCAGAGCCTAGAGGAGGGATTTGAAATCAGCAAAATGGTCATTGCAGCATTTCAATTGAAGACCCAGGCCTTGGTACATGCTTGCAATGTCAATGCATGTGGAAAAGGATGGGGCTTGGACCGAGATGCCATGATTATTCCAATCCTTTATTCTGATCCTCACACATTCAATTGCTTTAAGGTGTGATAAAGGCTAATAGATTTTATATACTCTGAGGATGCTCTTGGATAGTGGTGGATTAAAAAGAAAACATAAAGTTAACACTAATGTGGCTACTCAACAGAAAAAAAGATATTTCCACAGATTATTTGGTTAGATGCAAATCAAAAAAGCCCACTTACAATGGCTATTTTCCTACTTTATAGAGGACAATCTTTTGAATGTATTTTGTACTTGAAAGGATTTCTAAGACCCTGTGAAGCCTCAGTTCAGAAAATTTAAGAAGAATTCAATTAAGGAACGGCTGCTGGAATTGGGTATGTCTAGTTTAATGAAGAGAAGGACGAGGGGGGACATGATAGCAGTGTTCCAATATCTCAGGGGCTGCCACAAAGAAGAGGGTGTCAAGCTGTTTTCCAAGGCGCCTGAAGGCAGGACAAGAAACAACGGATGGAAACTAATCAAGGAGAGAAGCAACCTAGAACTAAGGAGAAATTTCCTGACAGTTAGAACAATTAACCAGTGGAACAACCTGCCTCCAGAAGCTGTGAATGCTCCAACACTGGAAGTTTTTAAGAAGAGATTGGACAGCCATTTGTCCGAAATGGTATAGGGTTTCCTGCCTGAGCAGGGGGTTGGACTAGATGGCCTCCAAGGTCCCTTCCAACATTATTATTATTGTTGTTGTTGTTGTTGTTGTTATTATTATTATTATGTTTCCAAATTCTGAGGCATTCATTTTATTGAATCAAATTAAAAGCATCAAATTAGATTCCTGAAAGAAATCAACCTAACTCAGTTTTCAAAATCAATTTGAATTGCCAAATCAATAAAATCAAGTTGGATCAGAGCCTGACACCCCTGTTGTCTTACCCAAATACAGACTAAAGATCATGAGGAGGAATAGAATTTTTGCCAAAAAGTAGTTGGCACTTCATCAGAAAATGGGGCTCTCATGCTATTCACTACTTTACAAAATTGCTTCATGTAGAGTAACCATGGATCACGGTAATGAATCACTGTAATTTATGACTTCTAGGCTCCAAAAATGTTTATTAACTTCATTAAAGTTCACTATTTAAAATTATTTGTCTAGTTATTTAGTCTAATAGCAAGACTAAAATCATTGTCTTCTTATAAATGTAATGGACTCAAAAAGCACAGATATTACAAAAAAGAAAATTAGGCAATCATACAAGTCTCCTGATTATCATGCTTTCCATTATGGTGAAATGTGCTGTATTTCTGTTTTATTTTACATACAAATTAGCATAGGTATTACAAAATAGATTATTAGTGTATACATAACTAAACATTCTGGCTGTCCACTTCTTTGATAATGTGTAAGTAATCATTTTATTCTATCTTGTCAAAAAGGGAGGCCATTTTTGGCTAACAAAAAGGTATTTAGCTTCACCTACATGTTAAAGTTATGTTGGAAGTAAATAAATTGGAAGAAATAAATTGCAATTTGTTCTTACTAAATTCTGATTAATCCAATTCTGGTGATTAACTGGCTCTTAAAAGTGCATATTAATTTCATTTGGTTCAGTTCTGAATAAAAATTAACAAAAGGGTCAACTCCTTTCAGAAACAATGTAATACATTTGTTCATTCAGATATTACAGTTTGTTTAATTGAAAAGTCTGGGTTTGAATCTCCATGCCTTCAACAATATTCATACAGTCAAATTAGGTTACTATACTACCTATTTCAGTTCTGATGGTCTCCTAATTATAATGGATTCACACCAGTTAGCTATAATTTTACTAGGAATATAGGTTAGCAAGTATGAGTGAAGGATTTTTCTTTAATCCATTTGGTTGTAAGCTTACAAAAAAATGCCAGTTTCTTCATAAACCAGGTGGTGAAAGTGGGGGAAAAAAACTGAATGAAGAAGTCAAATGGACAGATTTATTTTTAGGTCTTCTAGCTCAGCATCTTTATCATTCCACATATTGTTTGCCACATTATTTTATACTAAAAACCTAGAGACCCTTTGAGTCAGCTAAACAACCTTATAGGCAAACCATCTCCATGAAACAAGCAGAATGTCAGAGAAACTGTGGAAGCCATTTGGTAGTTAGACTTTCTGACACCAACAAAAATAATTTTAATTGTAATTTAAAACCCAAACCAAAAGGAAGGAAAGGATGCAGAAACTAAGTGAGGAAATGAATAATTGCTTGGTAGCAAGCTTGCAGGGAGAGAGCTGACACCATACAGCACATATTTCATGAATAATGAGAGGAGTCACCGCAATGTGCAATCACTGCCTATTGGGTCAGAAATTTCACATTAGAAGATCCATCAGAGCAGATCGGTGTCATAAAGACACTCTCCCCTGGGCTAAACCTGCTTTCATTCAACTGCCGGCTCTTACTTGCAGAGGTAGCAGCAGAAGGGCGAGGAAAGAGTTGTCAAATGCTTTGAACTATGGAAAGCGTCCTATTATTTTATTTAATGATAATGGGGACTGTGTTATTATGCATTATGTAGACATTTGTTATGCAATCTTGCTCTGCCTGAGGCCCTCCAAATGTATGTGGTCATGCACGCTAGGCATTCTGGGAATTATAGTCCCATTCCATTTGAAGACACCCAGTTGGGAAATCTACTTTACTCAAGCTTGTCCACACCAGCCCTGCCTCCTACTGTTTACCTTGCACTGTTCTTTATCTGCTCAGGAACTGGCTATGCCTTAATTTATCTAACATCCTGGGATGAGGGATGATGCTCTAAATATCATAGAATGCAGCTCAGATACATCAAATAGATGGCCAGTTTCCCATCATTTCTGTCACAAGCAATTGATTTGGTGAGGTTCAGCTCTGTGTCAGGATCAGGACTCAATCAAATATCGCCTTCAAGTGGCTTATCTTCCTGGCTGTGTTGATCTCATGTGCTTTTGGCCATAATCCTAAACATGCCTGTTTGTGGCAGGAATTTCCATTGAATTCAGTGAACACAGATTATTTTGACCACTATAGACCAATGAAAAACTTGGTCCATATTTCCTCTGTTAGCAACTGGTAATAATTCATCCCAGGTAGTATTCATTTAATAATCAGCCAGCTGTTGTTTTGGTTGCATGTCTTCCATCTCCAGCAATACATGATGAGCTCAATGAGATTGTCTTTGCCATGCATTAAAAAAATCAGCTTTTGTGGGCTTAAGGTTTCCCTCCCTCCCCCCTCCCTTTCCTCTATAAACACACACCGGCTGCCTGAAATCCCTGCCTGTGGTGGAGAGGCCTGAATTATTCATCACTATACTAATGGCAGGTGATGAGATCTTTTCGCACCACGGCCCTGTCAGGAGGTGTTTATCACTCTGTTTCACCGGCAGCTCAACCATTACTGCAGGGCCAAAAGACGGCCCCTTCACACAAGCATGACATGTATCAGTAGACATAGCACTTTAAAGATTCACACACACACACACACACACACACACACATCTTTTTTCTTTCCCTGAGAGGTCATCTGAAGGTTATTATGAACAAATTATTTCTTCATTTCCGCTGACTGAGTAGATAGCCTTAATGATCTGTCACTTAGCAAGAGGCTGCCTGTTCAAACATAAAGAATGGCACACTGATGGGCTTCTAACTAGAATCGCTTCATTTTAGCTATTCTCTTGTCAAGCATGTTTCCAAGATACAAGCAGGATTTACATATTCATGAGCCTCAGCAGACACCGATGCTATGAGATGGCCTGTCTGATAATGGCATACAAGTTTGTACTGTGTCCTGGAGGCACTCAAAGTCTATTAGGCAAATAAACTTGATTCTGTTCTGTACTTCCTAGGTGGCTCGCTTGATTTCAGTGGCAGCTGAAGTCAATATTTGCATACAGCCCCCCCTCCATCCTCATGTCTCTTTCCAATGTCACTTCATTTTGTAAATTTTGTTCTAGAAAATGGGCATCTTATTCAATTTGATTAGGATAATTGCTTTGGATTTTTTTTTCCTACAGGAAAGAGAGAAAAATAATCGGATAAATTTCCATAGTTGGGATGCAGAGTTCTGAGACAAACTTGAGGCATGAAGTTGTTGTTCTTTGTGCAGTCATCTCTTTGATAATCTGCATCTTCCCAACATCAATTAAATCCCAAAGGAAGGCATTATAAGGGAGCTCCTTCCAAGGGGAGCATGAACTGGGAAGCAGAGATTGGTAGGGATGCTATTGTATGTTGGGCACAGACGTAAACAAACTAGAGGCAGTTGATGTAGTTACTCCAAAGAAAGCAAAGAAGAAAAGATGCACAGGGCTTAAGTAATGATGTGTAAAATGAGCATTCTAGAAATGAATGGATGATTCTTGAACATCCAGATAGATAGTACCAAGACCAAAAAAAAAATGATGGCAAGGGATGAAAGAAGGAGTAAACTATTCATTTAAGCCTTAATTCCAAAGTAGCAGTGGTCAACCAGTGGGCAAACCTAATTAATTGCTCTGCATTCATTTTCTTGGGAATTTCTCTGCAGTATAATGTTATCTCTATATACTACATTCATCTCCAGGCTGTTCCAACTTATTCTTCTAATGTACTCAGAGGATTAGGACTCTTATTCCATCTAACAAATTACAGGCAGTCATCAACTTACATCGGTTCATTTAGTGACCGTTCAAAGTTACAACGGCATTGAAAAATGTGACTTACAACCATTTTTTACACTTACAACTTTTGCAGCAGCCCCATGATCATGTGATCAAAATTCAGATGCTTGGCAACTGGTTCATGCTTATGAATGTTGCTGAGTCCTAGGGTCATGGGATCACCTTTTGTGACTTTCTGACAAACTAAGTCAATGGGGAAAAGTGGTTAACAACCATCTTACTAACTGATCAACTACAGTGATTCACGTAACAATTGTGGCAAGAAAAAACGTAAAATGGGGCAAATCTCACTTAAATGTTTTACTTAACAACAATTGTGATCATAAGTCAAAGACTACCTGTACACCAGCTACCTGTTTGGATTCCTGAACAAACTTAGGGACTTCCCACATTGTTGAATTGAAAAGCTAGCTGCCCTTCCTTAAATTGGCAGAAAACTATGTCAATGTGAAAATTGTAGCTGGTGATCACTAACTTGCCTCCACTGATCTATTCCAAATCTCTGCAATCACTGGATCTCCCTCCATGGCTGGATGAGGAGTTGAAGACCACAAGTCTTACCGTTGCCAAGTTTGGAGACCCCTGGCCGAGGACAATTTAGTAGTTGTGGGCTAGAAAGAAGATAAAGACAACATCATGTACCACCAGCAGAAAAAAGAAGTTACCAGGGCATGTTTATTGTGCCATGATCAGGTACAAGTGGGAAAAGGCCCGATCTATGGAATATGGTCTTAGGAGACGTCATAGGTTAATGGCAGCATGTCTTCATCTGCAAGTAGGGACAAGTCTATCACGATGCTTCTCAAACTTGACAATTTTAAGTTATGTGGATGTCAATACGCAGAATCCTCCAGCCAGCTCCTAGGACAGGTACAGCCACTTGTACCTGTCCTAGGGTGCCAAAAAATGACATTTGTCCATCTACTTCTTGACTTCCGGGATCAAGTCTCGTGACAATTTATATCTCCAAAGTTACTATGAATGAAATGAAGAGATTATTTATCTCCCTGCTCTTTCAGTTTCCAGATACTACTTGAAGGACCTTTTTAAATTTCAGTCCACATTCCCTGCTTTATTCCGCACAGGTTGCTTGCAGGAAGGGCAAGTGCTTTTAAATTACCTTTTTTATTGTTCTTTTTATTGCATTTGATCATTAGATTATCTAAATATTGGCAGGTGTTAAAAATATATTTGAACAATGTTTTGTGCATATGTTACGTGGGATGAAAAATACTGATATGAACTGCAAGAGAACAATATTCCCTCGCACACACACAAACATTAAAAAAAAACACCCGCTAGCAATCAAAGGAAGCAGGAAATTACATTCCTGCTAAAGCAGACTCTGAAAGATCATATAGGTAATAGAATTCTGAAAAGTTCATATGTGTCTGCAAGACAAAGTAATATACACTTCAGTGGATTAGGAGACATAGCGTTGTACTATAGGGGGGAACAATCCATGTGAGGAAAAATGCAATAAAATAATTAAAGAATTTAATGCCAAGTTTCTCTTCCTCTTCCTCCTCCTCCTCTTTGTAAACTCAGAATATAACTTCACAAACCTTTGCTCTGTCTGTGGGAAAATACAGCAGTCAGATAATCTTAGACATCCCCAACTTGGTTCCCTCCGAATTTGGTGTTCTTTAGGGATGGTTGGGGTGTAGTACAGGTAATCCTTGGCTTACAACCAGTTGCTTAACAATCATTCAAAGTTATGATGGATTTAAACATGACACTATGGATCATGAACTGGACTCTCTTAGGATAACTGATGAAGATTGTGGAATAGACTTGCTATATTCAATTAGAAGACAACTGTTAAGAGATGTTGTGGTTCAACTTGTATGAAAACCTTCTGAACAACAAGTGCTGTGGAGATATTCACAACAGAGATCTATGATTTTGGGCAATGAGATGCAATTGTTTGGGAAGATCCCAATTATAACTTTAATGAAAAGTTATATTATTAACAATCAGTTGAAGATATTTGATCCTGGACAGATCAGAGATAAGGACTGCAGTGGTTTTTTTTTTGGTAGATTAGAAGCCGTTGTGGACTTTCTTTGTGTGAATTACAAAATAAATATATAATCCAGATCAAGCCTTCCAGTCTCTTTCATTTGCAATGCATAATTTCTACCTGCCATAGTAGAAATTGTGAAACAGCGTTCAGAAAGCATTTGTGATCCTATTACACAGAGAGGTAGAGAGAGGTTACCTTTCCCTTGTGATGAAATACCTTGATGATGATGATGATGATGATGATGATGATGATGATTACAAAAGGGAATATTCTGTTCTAAAAGGAATATCTTACTTTTAAATAGAATAAAAGGGTTAAGAATGGGATTAATAAAACATACGGATAAACAAAGATAGTTCATAAATTATAAAAACCTTATAATAAAAGGAACAAATGTTTCAGAAGGTCAATGAATTTTATGTGACTGTTGAACAAAGTGTTTAATATCATTTATATTGACAATCAACTTTTTTATTTCCTTTCCGCCATTGCTTAGTTTGTGTTTATGTATGTAGGGGTGCGTGGGTGTGTATGTTGCATAAAACATAAATATCAGAATACTCAGCTATAATGTGAGATATATTTGAATTTATCAGAGTATACTGAATCTATTAAAAATACTAAGTCAAGAAGTTGCAGAGTAAACTTAACTACCGTAAGTAAAATATATTTCCACTGCTACTGTTTCCTTGCTTAACTTATTAAATGTATTCATTGCAACTCCATGTAGGAGTTACACAGAGCTAGAAGGAAGTCCAGAATATTATGGTTCATGAAATCCTAATTTTCTCCTGATTCACCTCTACTTCTCTCTTTGTCTTCCCTTTGTGACCTATTTGCTAACTGTGCACAGCAGATTTAGAAATATTACACATATGCCAAAATTGATGCACTGACTATTGGTTTGCTTCTGGGTCCAATTCGAAGTGCTGATTATTACTTTCAAGCCCTAAGAGACTTGGCATTCAGAAGGCTGCAGCCCCTCTATTGTGCCCCAGCTTGGACTGCCCTGGACTTTCTTTAAGGGAAGGAATACTACAAGTTCTCAATCCACAAGAGAGGTGGGCAATTGGCAATATGTTTTCTCAATGGCTGCCCCCACCCTTTGAAACATTTTGCCTCCCAGGATCAGGAAAATCCTATTCTCTGTTTTTATTCTGCTGAGCATTGGATCTTGAGGGTACTTGTGTAGATTAGCTTTTGTTTGATTATTCTAATTGTTGCATTATTTTAGTGTAAACTACTGAAGTCCTTCAGGAAATGAGTGATCTATAAGTAGCGGTATAAACCAACAATCAAATTTATACTACTTTTGCTTGCCAGATAAGGTTAATCTATTGACTCAAAGACCAGAGTGCTAGCTCCCTTGCTATTCCAAGGCTCACTCCCCCCCCATTCTGCAAGTTGTTTTTTTAGAGTCTTATGATTATGAAAGAATTAAACCGAAAGTGAAGTCCTTGATACTCAGAGCTTGGTTGTTTGCTTGCAGGCATTTCATTACCTGACTAGGTAACAACATCAGTGTTGGTGTGGGTTTTGCTCCCTGTTTATATACAGAAGCTTGTCATGCCAGTATTGGTGGGAGTGTGGTTTTCGCCTTGGTTAGGTTGTTGTTTATTGCTTGTTTGTTTCTCTGCTTGACTGCTTGTCTCCTTTTACATTAAATAGAAGTTGCTGAAAAGCAAAACACCATATTTCTTTATTAAAAAGAAGACAAAACAGGCCCAAAGTGGTAGGGAACTGAAACTGAGTACTTCATTTAGAACTGTGCCCAAAATAAAGATTTTTGGGGGGATAAGCACTTTGTGACGGTACAAGCATCTCCACAGTAGCCTTTTCATAAGTATCTGGTATATGCTTCTAAATGTGTTTATAATATGCTTTGACCAGAAAAGCTAGTCATCTAGCCTTGTCTTAGAACAACCAATTTAAGCCCTGCAAGGCCTTTTCATTTTGACAAAGGCTAACATTACTTTGGTAAAGTACAACAAAGGAGATCATTTATAAAGTGACATTAAAACAATCATAACTAACAGATTTCCATAATTAAAAATATTGTCAGCTATGTGGCACTGGAACATTACAATCAATCATTGCTGTCATTTTTGCAATAGAAAATAAAAAAAATGAGAAATGTCAAAATGAAATAATATTTGCAACATGAAACACAAATTGTAAGAAATGTAAGCTATAGTGTAAACTTTCTAATATGTGAAATTTGATATCGAAGAAAATCAAAAGTTTGACAAGCATTTAACTCTGTTTTCTAGCCAACATTAAGTCTTTATAGAAAGCTCAGGAGCTAATCACAGTTTGGCAGAACTGGTTTCTGTATTATTATCAATAACTATGTAGGAAAAGCAATTTGGAAAAGAACTTAGGTAATTTATACAGTGTTGGCTAGAGATTATTAGCACTCCAATGTTTACATAACTTAGACCATTAAAGGCACAGAAAAAAATATTATATCAGTATTAATTATCTGAAATGTTGGTGCTAATAAACATATGGTTTAAATTTTCCATCCAAAGCTGAATACAGCCTAAATAAACAACTGCAAATTACATCAAAATATTTGTTGTACGGTACAATAAAGCTTTTTGTCTGAAACTGAATACTTAGTATTAAGGTCATGATTGTATTGTTATTTATTAATGGTTATGTGTGTTGAGAAGAAAATAGGCAAATTAGGCAACAACAAATAAACAAAGGGGGGAGAAAAAGAAAAGGTTGTTTGAGTTCCAGTTCTCCCCTTTTCGTCCTTCTAACTGTGATCTTTATAAACATTTAGGCAACCTTAGAAGCCAAATTGTATGCATTTGCATTTGTCATGCTGCGTGATATATTGCAACGGGCTCCGACCTTTCCGACTTTGGGGACCGGCGGGAGGGGAGGGAGAGGGTATGGTTCCATGCAAGCAATGGGAGCACACTCTCATGTAAATGGAGCTTCTCGCGCGAGCACCCACTGCTCACGCAAATGGAGCTGTGTCTGCTTGTACGCTCTTCCGCCACTTGTGCAGCCCAGTTCTAAATGGGATGTGGCCCGGTACCAGGCTGTGGCCTAGGAGTTGGGGACCGCTGATATATTGTATGTACAGCATTCTTGCTTTTTTTCCTGTTTAGTGATGTCCAATTCTTGGACCTGCCTGCAATCTTTTGGCAAAATTTCTCAGAAGTGGTTTGCCATTGCCTCCTTCCTAAGGCTGAGAGAAAATGACTGGCTCCAAGTCACCCAGCTGGCTTCAAGCCTAAAGCAGGATTAATATATATTGTTAATTTTATCATTGTCACATATTCTCTAAGGTTAAATTCCCAACCAGATGTTGTTAGAACAGTATTTCTTCTGGTATTGGGCAAAATATATTTTCATTGTAATGAGCATGTATCATAGTAAATTATATTTCTTGACCATACCACTATATCAAAATAATATCATGTATTACATATGTTTTACAATAAGATAATAAAACAAATAAAAAAGGAAAAGAACCTAGAGAGCATTTGATTCTTGAATATTCCTAGCCAGTACCCATTCAACAACAGGACAATAACCAGAATGCATAGCCAAGAAAGAACCATAAAATAAGATGTTCATTATCTATTTTACAAAGATGTTTGTAAAGATGTAAAATGTTATTGGATAACAATGTCATTTTTCTAATGTATCCTACTTTCCTTATAATTCATTGATTATATATCATCAAGTTGGTGTCGACTCAGCAGCCACACATATTTTCTCCATGATGATCATTTGTATCCTACCCCTAGCTTTTCTGGCCTTCCAATAGTGTACCCATCATTACTATAACTGAATCCATGGACCTTGTTGTTGATCTTCCTCTTCTTCTCTTTCCTTCCATCTCTCCCAACATTAGATGTAACTAAAACCAAACTTTGACCTAGCATCAACAATTCATAAGGTCGATCCTAGTTTTACTTCCAAGAGGAATTGTTCTGCAATCAAGACACCATCACAGAAGAAGTTGTATCCCTTATGCGTATTTTCAAAGTAAAAGTACTCAAGTAAGAGACTCAGACTCATATAGGTTAATACATACTACTTGAAATCAGAAACAGGGTCTCTGAAGGTGAGCAGGATGTACATGAATATGTTTTCAAATGCCAGCTGTACGTCATGGGAATACACAGAGTGAAGAAAGTGAAAAACAGCCAGCCATCAACACCCCAATCTACATCTAAAAAAACTACACACAACAGCTACCATATAAATGGCACACATAGAACAGCCCAAAGCACACAGAGAAGTTCCCTGAGGATGGGCTCCAGTATGAGTCCAAAAGCTCGGAAGACAAAATCTTTGATCCCGGTGACCAACCCAGATTGGATCCAGTATGAAAAAAGTGCAAGGCTTTTTCCTCATTCTGCCCAGTTCTTTTCTCAATGCATTAACATGAGCTGGGTTCTCTCTACAGTATATTGTTTGTTAACCTACCTGAAAGTAATTCAGCAGTACATCTCATTGGTTAAACAGTGCCAAGCTGGAGGAGGGGAAAGGGTCCAATTCAGTATTAGTCTGGAGCAGTCACTCAAGATTTGGATATTAAATTCTCATGGTCATTAAACACTTGTTTTTTAAAAAACAAAATCCTTTCCATAAGGTTAGCATTTTTTTTTGTTTTCTCTAGACTTCTGATTATTGATTTTTTAAAAAAATTGTCCAAAGCCCATTCATCTTAAAACAGATGTCAAAGAACATTTGTATTGTTTTAATGGACAATTAAAAAAACCCAAGAGAGTAGGCACTGTTGCTCTAAAACAGTGAGAGTGAATCTTTTGGATCATTGTGTCAAAAAATTGGAAAATGCCTAACTTAGCACACAAACGTACACAAACATACTGAACAAAAGAGAGAGAATTCTTAATTTTCTCCCCTCCAAGTCTAGGCCACTCTGAACAGTGGCACTCAGTGGCAGCACTAAGGCTGAGTGCCACCGCTGCCGCCTCTCAAAAAGGTTGCCCTACACTGTTCCCCAATTCACACAATCCTTGGGGAACAGTGAAATTGCCCTACAACTTAGCATTCCCCAGGATCTGCCATGTGCCTTGTACCTTCGGGCAGTGGTTTTTTTCTGTTGACAGGCCCATGAAGCTTACCCAAGACTGCTCCAGATCACATGAGGCAGGGGTCCCCAACATTGGGCTGCGATATGCCAGAAACCAGGCCGCACAAACAAGTGAAGCCCCATCTGCAACATGCAGGGAGCATGCGAAACCATGCCACCTCTGGTCCATGGAGAAACCTCTCTCCACAGAACCGGTCCCTGGTGCACAAAAGGTTGGTGGCCACTGGCATGAGGCATTTGTTCTTGAAGTGGCTTTGGAGAATGCTTTTCTACAGCCTCTGCAACCTCCAAAAAGCATGCAAAGGCTTCCCCCCCCCCCCCATAAGAAGCCAAGTCATAGCATGGCTATCTCATGCAACTTTTAAAAGGTCTAGAAGCCATGTGAAAGCACATAGCCTCAAAAAAAAAATCACAGGAGAACAGGGCATGCCTTTGAAAGTAGTTGTCATGTGTTGATGAACACTAGCACATCTCCCAAAACATCATGTCATTTTTGACATGCATGTCACAAGTTCACTATCACTGCTTTAAAACATGGACTCACAATAATGACAGTAGAATGCCTTCATCGCTATGGCTGAATATAATCAAACAAGCTATTGTGGTGGGTGCACCTGATTAACACCAGGAACCAAGGATCTAAAAAAGTTAAATCATGGCAACTGAACCAAAGTTTATTAAACTGAGACATTCCCTTATTCACTCAAGTAACTTCAGTCAAAATGAAATTTTAAGTTAGGCAGAGAGTCAGAGAGTCATTGGAATGTACTAAGTCTTGCTTTACCAACTACAGGGGTTTCTCCCCAAAATGTATTGCAAATGTAAATGAAGACTCAACCATCCAGGCCAAAAGCATCTAAAAGGATTAAATCATGGCAACTGGACCAAAGTTTATTAAACTGAGATGTTTTGTTACTCATCCATGTAACTTCTTCAGTCAAAATGAAAAACTCAAACCAAGGATTGAAGAAGACATTGTAGATCAGGAAACCAGGGCCCTGCTTGCAGAACAGCAAGAGTTATTCTTTTCCTCTCAACTTTATTTATTTGGTCCAATTCCAGGACTCAAGCATGCTGCACCTATGTATCTTAACAAAGGTAATGTAACTGTTTCAGTGGCTAGCGCCATCAACTATGTGGAATTAGAGAACTGCATACAATCAATATTCAGTCTGGAAGTAGCAGGACATTCTAACCTTTGAGCTATTAATAAAGGTGCAGAGTGCATACAGATAAACTGATAAATGGCCACATCAAGGGACTGGTAGCAAATACATGCTTTTTAAGTCTCCGTACATCAAACAGACAGTGTCAGTCTTTGAGAAGGAACTTGGGATGGCTTGTTGCATTCTTTGAACTGCCTTGGCAGTCCAGAGTTGTTCTGAATCTGCTGGAAGGATTGAAGGCTTCAAAGAGGAATCCCATCATATCCAAGGGGAAATGCATTGATTGAAGGAACTGGGGTGAAATAGTCTTTAATAATTACCAGAAAGCTAGAATCGACTGGTGTTTTGCTGAGCTATATTTTATCTTTATTGGATTAACTGTGACACAGTAGGTTATGTCAAAGGGAATCTGCATGAATATTAAAAGTAAATGTGGTGTGAATAATAGATAACTTACATTAGATGCACCAGCATGCAGTAATTTTTAATCACCTATGTAATTAGATTAAAATAAATCTGCTGAATAAAACACATTGTCTTCTAAATTTAACACAAAACAGTCTTAAAAGTTAGCAATATTTCCAGTCTTTAACAAATATACTGATATCTGGATAGGCATATATTTCCCGAGTTTAGAAAAATACAATGTTAAAAAAAAAATCTTGAAAGATGAGAAACGTAATAATGAGCTTCAGTTATTTAATTTAATCTGAAGTCACAATCTTAAAAAAAATCCATTAGGAAGAATCTTGAAATATGTAATCATGGTAGTTTTAAAACTAATATAAACAGTGTGAGATGGTCAGACAAAAAGAAATTATAGGAGGGAAATGAAAGTATTGTTAGATTAACTTCTACAAGGTTTAGGATATGCTACAATGCATTGTAGGGGAAATGAAATTTCTTACAGTAACCATTTTATATAAACTTGAAAAGAAAAATAATGTACTTTGATCTTAAAAGCAACGCACTGGAAAATATAGGTATATATGAAGTGTAACATATACATATTCATAAGCAGATAAATCATCCAAATTATAATTGCCTATACAACAAGAAGCATAAATAGCATAACATAATCTAAGCTCTCTGGTTCCATGTCTCTGGAGATCTGAATTATCCCAGTGTGTCACATACATTTTCCCATGCTGTGCAATTGCTGTTTGAATCAGAAGACCCAGAAAGTATCTTCTGCAGATCTATGGGCAAATTGTTGATTTCTGAGGTGATAACTGGCTGACTGACTGGCTAAGGAATTCTGGGAATTGAGGTCCACACATCTTAAAGTTGACAAGTTTGACAAGCACTGATCTGTTCAGACTTACACATATTCTAGTCATTCCTTAAAGATTCTTTGTTAAAACTGGCTTTTGCTAAAGTACCCTGGAATCTATGTGTTGCTCTGAGAGATCTGAGAGATCTGAGAGATCTATATGTTGCTTATAGAATAGAATAGAATAGAATAGAATAGAATAGAATAGAATAGAATAGAATAGAATAGAAATTGGAGGTCTTCTAGTCCAGCCCCCTGCTCAAGCATGAAAACCTATACCATCTCAGACAAGTGATTGTCTAGCCTCTTTTTAAAAATCTCCAGTGATGGAGCACCCACGATTTCTGGGGGCAAGCTGTTCCACCGGTTAATTGTCCTCACTGTCAGGAAGTTTCTCCTTAATTCCAGGTTGCTTCTCTTTTTGATCAGTTCCAACCATTGTTTCTTATCCTGCCCTCTGGTGCTTTGGTGAATAACGTGATCCCCTCTTCTTGGTGGCAGCCCCTCAAATACTGGAATACTGCTATCATGTCTCCCCTATTTCTTCTTTTCTTTAGATTAGCCAAACCTAAGTCCTGCAGCCGTTCTTCGTATGTTTTAGTCTCCAGGCCTTTGATCATCTTAGCTGCTCTTCTCTGAAGTTTTTCCAAACTCTCAACATCTTTTTTATGATATGGTGACCAAAATTGGCTGCAGTATTCCAGGTGTGGTCTTACTAGGGTTTTATAAAGCGTTACTAATACCTCGTGTGATCTTGATTCTATGCTTCTGTTTATGCAACCCAGGATTGTATTAGCTTTTTTGGCTGCTGCTGTACACTGCTGGTTCATGGTTAAGTGATCTTCCAGTACGATTCCAAGGTCCCTCCCACAGTTACTGTTTTTAAGCCAGGTCTTGCCCAATCTGTACTTGTACCTTTGATTTTTCCTACCTAAATGTAAAACTTTACTTTTCTCCATATTGAAACTTATTTTGTTGGATAGGGCCTGTTGTTCAAGTTTGTCAAGATCTTTTTGGATCCTGAGTTTGTGTTCTGGGGTGTTGGCTACTCCTGCCAGTTTGGTGTCATCTGCAAATTTGATGAGTTTCCCTTCAATTCCCTCATCTAAGTCATTGATGAAGTTATTTAAGGCTTCCAGTTTGTGCTCATGGCACTGACGGACGTGCGGAGCGATCGCTCCTCCGCCGTCTGGTTTTCTCCCACCGGGGGACCCTGAAAAGGGTCGGAAGTCGCCCTGGAGGGGCAACTAGCATAAAGAGGACCTCCGACTGATCGCGGAAGGGCGGCAGCCCTCCTGTTTGATCCAGAGCAGCTCTTTGAACTGACAGGGAAAAGATCGGCCATTAATATGACCCATCACTAAGCCATTACCAGCCACGGCCAAAATTACTATCAAGCACTTCGAAAGCACTGCAGAGGAATTGGGTGATATCTTACCTTCTTTGTAACCCAAGTATTTTCCTGCAAACAGCCTCTTGAAATTTCTTCCCCCTGTGAGGAGAGAGGGAAGGGAACGTCTTCCTCCCACCCTCTAAAATGGCAGCATCTGACTACTTAGGGAAAATAAAGCCCTGAAAAGAACAACTAAATATTTGGATTTGCATCTTTTTGATATTTGGGGACCCCAGAAGTTCCTACTTTCACGGGGATCTGTTACCTTATCTACTTGTAAAGAAGATGAAAGGATAAAAACCCAGCCCTCCTGAAAAAGACTATAAATGCTATCAGGGACACCTTGTGGCGAGGTTTGGTACAGCAAGTAAATATTCTTGACCAAGAGACCTGCTTACAGTCCAGACCTGTCCTTGGTATTATCTAAGAGAGATAAAAAGCTGAGAGAACAGCTGGGGGGTGAAATTGGCTTTTAGGAACTGTGGAGGTGAACACTTACTGACTCTTGTTTAAAAAATAGCCTCCACTAAAGGACCTTTTTCTAGCTTACGAAGGAATAGGTTGTGGTCTACTTTATCAAATGCCTTACTGAAGTCTAAGTATACTACGTCCACAGTATTTCGCTAGTCTATTAGTTTAGTCACTTTGTTGAAGAATGAAATGAGATTGGTTTGGCATGATCTGTCTTTAACAAACCCATGCTGGCTACTAGTTATAACTTTGTTTCTTCTAGTTGTTCGCAGATCTGTTTTTTAATTATCTTTTCTAGGATCTTCCCAGGTATTGATGTTAAACTGATTGGTCTATAGTTTCCTGGGTCTGTTTTTTTCCCTTTCTTGAAGATGGGAACCACATCAGCCATTTTCCAATCTCAGGTACTTCCCCGATGCTCCAGGATTTTTGAAAGATATGGTGCAATGGTTCTGAGATAACATCCTTCAGAACTCTGGGATGTAATCTGTCAGGTCCCGGTGATTTATATTCATCAAGGTCGGATAGGTGTTTTCTTACCATTTTCTTGCTTATTTTAATATTTTTTTCTAATTTGTCTTTTGCAGTGGTTTTTTTTGGTATGTTGGGCTATAGTTTCTTTTTGTGTGAAGACTGATGCAAAGTATGAGTTAAGCAGCTCTGCTTTCTCCCTGTTGCCTGTTATTTCCTTGCCATCTTCTCTCTTTAGTGGGCCTACAGATTCCTTGACTTTTTTCTTGTTGTTAATATGTTGGAAGAAATTTTTTTTATTATCCATGATTTCTGTTGCAAGTCTTTGTTCATTCTGAGGCTTTGTTTTCCTGTCTTCATCTTTGCATGTTCTGGCTGTCTACTGATAATTGGCCTTAGTTATGTGCCATGTTTCCATTTTTTGTATTTGTCCTTTTTGTCTTTCAGTTTGTCAGAGAGATCTGACAAAATCTGACAAACAAAGGACCATTGGTTGGGTGGCCTGTAATATAAACCTATGGTAATGTCACTTTTTTTTTCTCTTTTATATTGACCCATATACATTCTGGAGAGATTTTATCGTGGATCATGTGTATTTCTGTAGATATTAGTGTTCTATAATATAACAATGAAATGAAATAAAAAAGTAATTTGCTTCCCATTGTGCTCAGTAAATCCAAAGACAATTTATCAAGCAGTGCAGCTCTTACTGCAGACAAAGAAATGGATATCATTGAGAAGATTATTCTTAAATCTAACCTAATCCCCACAACTGATATGAGTCTGCCAGGAAGGTCACCACAATCCATATTTTCCCATTATGCATCAGAAGCAGTGTTTTCCAATCTATTCTGTCTACTTCAGTTGCTATATTTCATTTCATTATAGGCAAATCCTTCCATCTCAATTAACATGTCTACCTCCCACCCGCGATTGCTGGTAGCTGCCCTCTACAGCCATGCCATTTTCTCCTGAGTTGGTGGACTGGACAAATACTTGACTTTAAAAAAAATAAAGATGTATTGAAAAATACCCATTTTTATTATTATTTTAAAATACATATTCATTAGTGGAATGATGAATGGCTAGAAGAGAAGGGGAGGGGGGACAGATGACACAGAGAATAGAGATAGATTATAGGTAGTGAAAGAGATGATAAAGAGATAGAGACAGAGAGAGATGAGAGAGAGAGAGAAAATTGATGATAGAGATAGAGATGAGAGAGAGGGATGACAGAGATAGAGAGAAAGAAAGAGAGAGATATGAGAGAGGGATGACAGAGAGAGAGAGAGATGATAGCGATATAAATATAGAGATAGAGAAAGAGATAGAGATAGAGATAGAGATAGAGATGATAGAGATGATAGAGAGATAGAGATATAGATATAGATATAGAGATAGAGATAGAGATAGAGATAGAGATAGAGATGATAGAGATAGAGATAGAGATAGAGATAGAGATAGAGATAGAGATAGAGATAGAGAGATAATAGATAAGAGACAGAGATAGAGATATGTTTGCATGTTTCACAAGTTCTGTAATGGAACTGTGCTAAAAATGATCAGGTGGAAAAAAGAATTCAGCCAGTTTTCTTTTAGATATTACCAGTGCTTTTTTTATAAACAAAAAAAAGGTGCAGGAACTCACACATGTTATACAACCTGCCTTGCCTACCCTACAAGATTCCATCCAAAAAAGGTGCTGGAACTCTTTTCTGGGTGTTCTATGACAAAAAAAGCCCTGGATATTACAAAACCAATGATGCCATTCATAAGAGAGTGGCAGATTTGTAATGGCAAATGAAGAAATCTTAAAAACATCCCAGAGAACTCTGAGAAGTAGCTTGGAAATGGAGGTGATGCATAACCTGAATCTGGACAGTTCTAGTGGCTGTTGAAGAAAGACTGTTTTACACTGTGTTAATCAAATCTTTGAACCTATATATATATTACCTTGAGTGCTTTTTGATGCACCCTGTCGACCCAAATATGGGAGAAAGAAATCTTTTGCCTGTATCAACTCAAACTAGAGCCATCCACAGGCAGCAGTCGCAACTGCGACATCATTTATATTTTTTTAAAATTTGGATTGCTATCCAAATTTTAGCAATCCAAATTTTATATATATATATATGTGTGTGTGTGTGTGTGTGTGTGTGTGTATACACATAAACACACACACACTCCATAATTATTGGTAATTATTAGACCTATATTAGATCTATAGAAGTTAATAACTCAGACAATACTGAGGCTTTAAAAAGAACAGTTAACTATTCATGGTGTCTTCAAAACAGGATACTCAAGGAAATACAGTATTCTGTAATCATTGGCAGTAAGTTCAAAATACGTCGGCTCAGTAACATGCTGAAGAAATTTGATCATAATAATTTTACTAAAATGAATGACTGTTGCCAGTAGGAGACAAAGTCATTATGAGGGGATCTAGAAAGGAAATGTGATAACAAAAATATTTTTAACAACGAATTTTTCATACTGCTGCCTTTTAAGACTGAACTGTAACATCAAACATTATTATTCTGTTTGTAAATTCTAATGGAAGCACTTCCTGCTTAAATGCTGGTAAAAGATAATTGAGGAAGAAGATAATGAGCTAATTAGGAATCGTGCTAAACCTGAACAGCTAAAATGGATACATCATCTGCTATTTACTGTATCTGCTTCCAAGATACTGTATCTCAACTCTTATAGCTCAGATTTAATATAATTATCTTGATTACCATTCAAGTATAGAATAACGCTTACAGACTTTGCTGGAAGAGCTAAAGTATTTGTAAGGGGTTTTTTGTGGTGTGTTTGCTTGCCTGCAAACAACAGTTTGGGTGGCAATTTAGCTGAATAGACAGTGGCAATGCTTGAAGAACAACAAAATGAAACTGGGTTATGCAAAACATTTCCATTTAAAATAGAAAATATGATTTTTTTAAAAAAAAAAGCCTCAAAGTTTTATATTATATTTCATAAGGATGTCTGAGGTGTACAAAACAGCTGGAAAATGGCTAGCAGAAAATTTCAGATTTTGAAGGAAAAGGAACTTCAAGTTGCTAACTTAGTTATTTAGGTCAAAAGTTTGGCCTAAGCCAAAATAGACCAAGATAGGCATAGTCCCATCTTTAGAACCATACAAGAAAACATCATTTTCCTATACAGCTGGATTTAAGGTCAGAATAGTATATATTTTAAAACATTGTTGACATGGTGAAGAATTGGGTGCCTAGGACAGTCATTTCAGTGGTGATACTCTCAAATGTAGAAGAATCCTTGGCTTCACTCCAAAGTATCACAGGTTCTTACACCACTGTCAGAAATGTTTGGGATAAGAGTAAAGATACCATACCTGAACTGTAGAAATCCAGAAGACCAGTAAATGGTAGCCAAGAGACACAGAAAACCTTAACTCTTCTCTGTCATCTACTGGTCAACCTTCTCATTATAGGTCACTTTTTACTTGTATTGAAACAAAAACATGAGCTTCATTTTGAATTATAAACATTTTGTTGTCTGTTTGTTTGTTTTTATTCCTGGGATGATGACATGGGTAACAATCACCCAGGACACCATTACGTCAGTGCTTCTCTTGACAAAATCTTCACCGCATCTTGAAGACCAGACCTTCTTCTAAATGGACCTCTTCAGCTCCTAATGTTGAAATCCTAAACCATATATTATGGCTCTTTCATTAAGTGGGCTATTCCAGAATACTTGACTGATGTCTCTATTACACTTCAAACAGTCATATTTTAACCATGGCTGCAGGTAAAAGTCCAGCAAAAATGACATTCCATCTTCATACAATTCCAACTCAGAGAAAACCCCAGAATATATATATATACATACAGAACAATGCCAGGTTTCAAATTGAAATGCTGACACAACCTTAACTATAGCACTGCAGAGGGTGATGCTATAATTAAGCTTCGATCGCTTTTGGAGGGGGCAAGACAGAAGTGGGAGGTTATTGTTCAATGAACTGGTCTGTCATTTGCTGCAGTGATTCTTAATTGTGTCTCATTACCGCAAGATGATCATTACTCTACTTGTCTGTCTGATTTAGAGACCACTAAAAGTGTCTTGTAACAAGCAGCCGTCTCCTATGCAACAGTCCTTTGGCTCTCACCCTCATTACTCAGAATCTGTCCAATTATTTGTCATTAAAGTAATAAAAAGGACTTGGGCAAAAAATGTGGGAGGTAATAGTTGGAGGTCTGCCGAGGGGGGGGGGAATGTTTTCAAGCACTGGGAAGGTGACATCATTAATCGTTAGAGAATATGCAAATCGTCCACTGGCGCATAAGACTGTAATAACACAAAGAAAACACTATTATCACTTGTGGTAATTCCTCAGAGAGAGCTACCTGGGTGCTATATGGTTTTCATCAGTTAATGATATATGGTGTGACTGATTTGGAGCACAAGATGGTAAAAATGCAGGCAAGCTGAGTAGGTGTTAGGATTGAGCCCAAGCATGAAACTTGAATGTCAGATGTTTTGTCATTTACCAGGAGCCGTGATGGCGCAGTGGTTAGAATGCAGTATTGCAGGTTAATTCACAGCTCACTGCCAGGAGTTCAGTTCTGACTGGCTCAAGGTTGACTCAGCCTTCCATCCTTCTGAGGTCAGTAAAATGGGGGCCCAGATTGTTGGGGGCAATATGCTGACTTTGTAAACCACTTAGAGAGGGCTGTAAAGCACTAGGAAGTAGTATATTATTATTATTATAATAATAATAATAATAATAATAATAATAATAATAATAATAATAATAATAATAATAATGATGATGATGATGATGATGATGATGATGATGATGATGATGATGATGATGATGATGATGATGATGATGGATGATGATGATGATGATGATGATGATGGAATTGGGTATGTCTAGTTTAATGAAGAGAAGGATGAGGGGGGACATGATAGCAGTGTTCCAATATCTCAGGGGCTGCCACAAAGAAGAGGGAGTCAAGCTATTCTCCAAGGCACCTGAAGGCAGGATGAGAAGCAATGGGTGGAAACTGATCAAGGAGAGAAGCAACCTAGAACTAAGGAGAAACTTCCTGACAGTTAGAACAATTAACCAATGGAACAACCTGCCTCCAGAAGTGGTGAATGCTCCAACAGCCGTTTGTCTGAAATGGTGTAGGGTTCCTGCCTGGGCAGGGGGTTGGACTCGATGACCTCCAATGTCCCTTCCAACTTTATTATTATTATTATTATTATTATTATTATTATTATTATTATTATTATTATTATTATTATTATTATTATTATTATTATTATTATTATTATTATTATAAAAAAGTTGGAAGGGACCTTGGAGGTCATCAAATCCAACCCCCTGCTCAGGCAGGTAACCCTATACCATTTCGGACAAATGGCTGTCCAGTCTCTTCTTAAAAACTTCCAGTGTTGGAGCATTCACCGCTTCTGGAGGCAGGTTGTTCCACTGGTTAATTGTTCTAACTGTCAGGAAGTTTCTCCTTAGTTCTAGGTTGCTTCTCTCCTTTATTAGTTTCCATCCGTTGCTTCTTGTCCTGCCCTCAGGTGCTTTGGAAAATAGCTTGACTCCCTCTTAAGTCTAAGTGCTATTGCTATTTGCATAATTAATCTTGCTATAGTGAAAGAGCAGGATCTTGATTTTGTGCTAACGCATAAAGTAAGGCATATGGAAAGTTCTAGATGTAGAACTTGGTTAGGAAATGCCACTTTTCAGTTCCTTGAAATATGGACGGCTCGTGTGCTCACTGCATCAAAATCCTTTAATTTAGCAGGGTTTGGAAACAGTCAATAGAAGTAGTATCCAGGATTATTCCTGTCAATCATCTGGAGTCATTGGAGTCGAGCAGTAAATATGTTTTGCACAATTCCAGGCACCATCATAATTATCCTGCAGCCAAATTTATCTGCTCCTTTAAATCAGCAACATTGTGTGAGTAAACTAATAAGAAGTCACTGCTGCTCAAAGCTATACAACTAGAGTCAAAGTTGGAAGGTCAATAGCTAGTTAGAAACTGAGCGCTATATTCAAATAGTGCTGCCCTCTTTTCTGTCTCTGGAGGAGCTTATCCATCATATTACTGGGTTGCAAATGCTGAGTTTGGTCTAGTGGTTAAGGCATTGTGCTAGAAAGCAAGAGACTATGAGTTTAAGTCCGATCTTAGTCATGAAATGCAGCTGGGTGACCTTGGGCCATACACCTTCTCTCTCTCAACCCAACTCACCTCACAGGGTTGATATTGGGGGGAAAAGGAGGAGGAAGGTGTGTTGGATATGTTCACCACTTTGAGTTATTTATGAAAATAATATCAATGGAATATAAATAAACAAACATAAAAATAAATAAATCCCCCACTTTCTAGTCTTAGAGGCCTTTCCAGAAAAACAGATATTTGTTGCCCACATCTTCTGATTTTGCTAAAATTGAGATTGAACCATGTTCTTATTCTATTTCTACTGTATATCTGTAAGGTAAACATGTCAAACTCAAGGCCTGCAGGCCAGATCCAGCCCACAATGGGTTTAGATCTGGCCCACAGGGCCACCCTGGAGATGGCGAGGAGCTGGCCCCTGCTGCCTTGGCCCTGGCCAACTCCAGCCCAGCCGGGCGCTCCACCTGGGCATGCACAGGAGACAGCAAGTGCACGTGGGCTGGCAGTACATGGCAGCAACTGCAGCTTGTTAACCCCTCAGCCACTGATTGGCCGGCAGTGATGGCCAGCTGGATGTGAGCCAGGACAACAAATAAGCTGTGCACAGCCCCTCCCCACGTGCACCACACTTGCACACTTCAGGGTCCTGTAGTCCATACAGCGTAGGTGGGTTTGAGTGGCATGGCCATCGGGCCAGCCCTTTAAAAGGCAAGCAGAGGCAGAGGCAGAGGGGAGAGGCACGTGGTCCAGCTTGTAATCTGGCACCCGGCCGGCTTAGCTCCCTCTCAAAGTTGCTGCTGCTGTGCTCACTTTCCTTGGGAGATGGCAAGATTCCTCTAGTGGGTGACACTTTGGTGCTCACCCAGGTCTCACCTTCTTCCACTGCAGACCTCCGGATCCTCTGTCCCAGCCTTGCCTGAATTCCCCACAGAGGCTTCTTGACATGAACAATGTTGAGTGGCCACATCAAGCTGGCCATGCCCACCTGGCCCATTGAGGGCAGCCATAATGCTGATGTGGCCCTCAATGAAATTGAGTTTGACACCCCTGCTGTAAGGATATTAGGGCCCTATGGGATCAGGGATGTTTACTTATCTGCCAATCTATCATCCTGGCAGAGATGCAAAAACTCATCAGAATCCTTCTCTGACTAGTTGGGGACTGTAGGAATGTTCCAGGCAGTAAGTGATCTCTGTTGGCCAACAATTTCCTGCTGGAAAGAAGAAGAAAAATTCCCAGACATTAAATAGGAAATACTTCTTACATCTTCGTCATGATAGGCAACTATCCAACTTTTTCATGTTATTGTGTAATTTGGCTCCTTTACCAGCTTTGATAGCAGGAACCTGACTGAGATATCAGAACCTTGGAAAGGGATATGATTACACAGATCATCCCAAGCAATATTCTATAACAATATTCTCTGCTTTTTTAAAAAAAACACCAAGATTCTTTTTTGTAAAATCAAAAATTATTAAGTAAAATTAACTAACTAGATAAAAAACATATTATATTTATTGGAGTGGTATTGCATCATTGATGGTGAGCTGAACTTGATTCATGAAGTCATTTGTATTTCTGCTTGGGTGTGGCCCGTGCTTCACTTTTGGCAAGACGCAACCTCTAAGATATTTATCTGGCTACCTAATTTCAGCCCTCAGCAGGCTACAACAGAATCACTCCCATAGGTATCTGTCCCTAATCAGGAGGATGTCAAAAGCACAAAATGTTCATCATGATGTCACAACACAAATTCCACCTTTTGTACACACATCATGATAAGAGGCAGAGTTTACATCAAAACACCTATTTCCCTTTTTCGCACCACCCCCATATAAATTCCACAGCAAATGTAATTGATATAATGGGAGTGCCTGGATGGAACACAGTTGGGTCTCTAAAGGCATCAAGAACCCCAGACTGCTTTTCACACAACTTGAAAGCACTTCTTGACTCAAAAGGCAGCTTAGAAGCTTGCTCCCTCTTTCATAACACTAGAACATTAAACTGCAAGTCCCACCTGTGCATTCACAATAGCTATACCTATCTCTTTTGATGCCTATTTAGTTCCTTGATCTTCCTGATTGGTTTTTTTTAGTATATTAATTAATATAATAATAATAATAATAATAATAATAATAATAATAATAATAATAATAATAATAATAATAATAATAATAATAATAATAATAATAATAATAAGTTGGAAGGTACCTTGGAGGTCATCTAGTCCAACCCCCTGCTCAGGCAGGAAACCCTATACCATTTCGGACAAATGGCTGTCCAGTTTCTTCTTAAAAACTTCCAGTATTGGAGCATTCATCACTTCTGGAGGCAAGTTGTTCCACTGGTTAATTGTTCTAACTGTCAGGAAGTTTCTCCTTAGTTCTAGGTTGCTTCTCTCCTTGATTATATTAATTAATAATTATAATAATTAGTATATTAATTAAAATAAATAAATGATAAACTAGCATGCTGCAAAACAAGGGCTAGGTTCTAGAATCTTAATTTCCAAAAACTCTTCTGAACCCACATTTATCCCAAAGGTGTTCAGAGAAAATAATAGTGATAGGGAACTATATTTCAGTTCTTTTCTAGGAGGTATGACTCCTTTCCTTCCCTTCTCCAGCGAAACAAAAATATGCAGAGACCTTCTTGGAAAGTTATAAGGATGGTAGGGAGAAAACTTATCAGTTTGCTCTTTGATAAATTGGTGTCTTGTGATCGACCATGTTCAGCCATTTTGTGAATGTGTCTGTGACATGCTTGAAATGTTCCAAATGTGTCCACAAACCCTCATAAATTGAGACCTCATCAATGATGAACTAATCAAAAACTGATACATTGGTGAACTGATAGGAAGCTAGCCACTGATCAATATTTCTTGCTACTTTTTGGCTTCACGCATTTCCAAATGAAATGTATCATTAGTTTCACTGGGTTCTACCTACGCAAAGGGAATTCTACCCCCATTAAATCAGTAAGTCCATATTTTTATTGGGAACAGGAAGATTTTTTTATATATGTGTCAGCTGAAGTTAAGAAATCTTATCCCATTTCATACTTGAAATTTCACTATTTCATCATCTGAATAATCCTGCAAGAACAAACAGAGTAAAGCTTGCATGTTCCTTTAACGAAGATGCTGAAATTTTAGGCATTTTCAAGAAGAAATAAAGAGGCTTCTCCATGTATAAATGGCCATGTGACATACAAAGAAACTCAGTTAATAAATTAGTGCACATGTCAGCAACATTGAAAATGGCCATTCAGTGTTTTAAAATACTGTGTAAACATTAAGCATGAAAGCCTATACTATATATACAGTGAGAAATGGACATTGTGCTATTCAAGTTTATAGGTACTGTAACCATGCTGACATCCAATAGATCCAACAGTCTTTGCTGAATATATTTTTTTTCTTTTACCTATTGGTCTCCTCTAATCCATTATTCCAACACAGTTTGTATTTGAGGTAAATGAGAATTTAAGTACCATATATAAATGTACTGTGCTGAATTCTGAAAATAAAGGTGAATGTAACCTGTGCTGTGGAAAGATTGGCATATTGTTTATATATCCTGCCTCCAAGAAGATAAAAATAGAGAATCTGGTATTCTTAAGTGGTCTCTAAAAGTTATTAAATTGGTTGAACTGTGGAGGTAATATTATGCAATCATTTCTAAGATTAAAATGATGAATCACGTCAAGGACTAGATTAAAATTATGTATAGTGGATTTTTAGATATTATGTTGACCTAAATATAAGTAAAATAAATTATTTTGATAATAGATTGGAGTACCCTTTTAGTTTACCATTTACAATCCCATCTGATCCACATGAACTTCAGTGAAAAGATGGTACACCAATACAAATTCATTAATAATCTACTCAAAGGAAAATTCTATTAATTCCAGATAAGTGTATACTTGAGAATAAAATATTTGTAACATGTATGCAGAGCAGAGCAAATGCATAAGTAGTTTCTTTCACTTTTATACTGCTAGAACCTAGGATGGAGGGGGAAGCACAAATAATTCTGCGTTTCATAAAAAAAAAAATGATGAAAAATCCTGCCTCAAGCTGTAATGCGGCTGGTCACTAAACAAAACAAAATTGGACAAAATCATGCAATATACTGCAATTCCTTCAATACCAGATCCAACAAGCTACCTAAGAAACTAGCAGAAATCACCCACTGCTAATCCAAGTATGCATCGAAAGGGAATCAAAAAGAATCTGTGATCCATGTCCAGTTCATTCCATACGGGTAAAAGTTCTAAAGGGAATTCTAGGCATGCTCCGGAACCTGCTAGAATCAGGGTTTGTCATCATACGTGTTCAGGTGAGCATTCACGTCAGTTCTTCCTTCACATTCGCTGTTCAAAAGGCAGACTTTGGGCCAATGGGATACTAGGGCCAGTATCTTTGTGTTATGAAGAGGCTGTTGCAAATCAGCTGCCTGCTATTCACTTGCTGAGGGGCATTGGTGAGGAAAGAGAAACCATTTGTAAGCTTTGTGGCTGGACCCTCCAAAAGCCCTTAACTGGTTCCTATAAAACCCCTATTCTCAAGGCAGATAAAAGGATGTAGGAACTCACAAAGGTATAGCAGAGAGTGAATAGAGTTATTGAGGTAATGATACTCAGGGGTTTCACAGAAGGAATGTTTGTGATTTCAGTGTATTCATCTTTACATTAGGTGATATAACAATACACAGGCCCAATCAGATGCAAAGGCAGACTACTTCTGCACAGCTTTTATTACAGGAGACAATGCATTGCTCTTAAGCACTGGAAAGGAAGTGCTCCACTAGAGAACAATTGAGGTAAATTTTGGCAACCACTGAATGGTCCATGAAAAATAGAAAAGCAAGGAACATTTTCAGTTTTATATTTTGATATATGCAAATAAACACTAAATTAACTAAACTCAAAAAGCTTTCTATGTTGTCTAAGTATTATCTAATCAACATCTCCCCTTGACTCTCTACCTATCCAGGAACAACAGTATTGAATCAACAGGACAATCACCATCATTCTTCTGAGAGATATAAGATGCTTTGAGAAATCCAGTATCTTGTCAGGTTTTTTTCCCAGTAAGTGGAAAGTCAAAGAAGAGTGGCATTTATTATACTACTTGCCTCATTTTTGTTTGTTTGCCTGCTTCTAAAATATTTTTTTCATTAAAAGCAATAGAATTGTTTTAGCCCATTGCCCATATCTGGGCCATGATTGAGGGATTGAGGTTTGGGGGCTTCATATATGGCCAAGCTGCACCTTCATGATCTCTCTTTTTACTTTATCTAACATGGGAAGTTGCAGGAAAGGTCTAGGACAGGGGTAGGCAACATTGGCTCTTTTATGACTTGTGGACTTCAACTCCCAGAATTCTGGGAGTTGAAGTCCACAAGTCATAAAAGAGCCAAGGTTGCCTACTCCTGGTCTAGGACAACTTGCCACAGCCAATTCGCCATGGGACAGACCACTAGGACTCCATGTTCTGGCTCATCCCAACCTCAAGGACTTCTAACTTGAGAAAGGTTAAACCTAAAGCAAGACAAGGCCCGCTGCAATTCACTTATCCCTCTCTTGAGTTATCCCACATTGAATTGTCCTGCAGTGAGTAGTCCCATGGCAAGTTGGCGACAGCAAGTCCGTTGGGATGAGTCAGCTGCAGGGAGATGGCTGGGGTGAATCGGCTGTGGTGAGCTGACCCATTCCACCACAGAAAGGTGAGAAGCAATGGCAATTCCCATTAGACCCAAAGAGAAGAGATGACTCAAGATCAGATCATTTCTACCATAGTCTTTTCTCTTCTCCAGTTTGGAAGTCAGTTTCCAAATCAATCTTTCCTAAAGTTGCCCATAACACTATCCTAGGGGTTATAGCCAGTGCTTTTTTTGTTAAAAAAAAAAAAAAAGGTGCCAGAACTCACACACATCATACAACCCACCTTGCCTATCCTACAAGGTTCCATCCAAAAAACGTGCCGGAACTCCGTTCTGGGCGTTATATGACAAAAAAAGCCCTGGTTATAGCCATAATCAGTTAAAACAAAACAAAGCAAGTGACTAAAATGAATGATTGAAAGTACCCTGATTAATGACACTTGATTTTTTTTTCATTGTCCTGGAGGAATAAAAAAAACATTCATTTGTTTTTTTAAGAGCTGGCATAGGCACCTTTAATCATAATTAAGGGTCAACTACAAAAGAAAGTTATTGCTTAGAACAGTAGAAATTTCCTTATGTTCTGTGTAATAAATAATAGGCAAGATGTAGTGTTTACAACCAAGTATGCCTATTATTTATTACACAGAAAATAAGGAAATTTCTACTGCCTCATCATTTGAGCATGTTGTTTGACTTGACCACGGCCATAGTGTTACAAGTAGGTCTAGGTTACATTTAGAGGCAGGAAGAGGACCAGGTCAGTATTTTTATTTGATGATGAATCAATTATACGGATATGTAGTAGCGATTCTTTAACAAACAGCCATTTGATGAGGCAGTGCAGAGAATGGTATTCCTACTTTGTTAATAAAGCATAGAGTTGGGATTATACTATGACCTGAATCTTGTAAATCGCAGCTATAATCAATGTTTTCAACATCATAACTATAAAACACAATATGACCATTTTTCCAAGGACTGACAATTATCCTTCTGACGTTCTCCACATTTATTGGATTTTGATGTGTACCCTTAACCATACTGGCTGGAAATTATGAGAATTGAAGTCAGCAGATTGGCTGAAATGAGCTCAAGGATAGAAAATTAAATATTGAAGTTAGGGATTTTCACCAAAATGGTTAAAAAAATAAATATGGTAGTCATAACTACGTACTATCATCTTGATAATTTTGGCACCACCTTCCATGGACATTTCTGATTCCTGGTGTTGGTGTGGGTCAACAAAAAATAAAATTACCTTTCAGGTGCTTTAAACCAGCCTTCTCCAGACTGGCAGATTCTAAGACACATTACACCTCAGCACTTTTGAAATTGTTGGCCAGATTAATTCTGAGTTGGAAAGCATGTGGTAAAGATTTACCAGCCCTCCACTCTCACTGTTTTAGTCTTCTGCTTCCTGAAAACTAAATTACCTCAGTCAAAGTAAACTAACCAATAAGTTTTAGATCATCTAATTTTGCATTATTTAATCAGGGCAAAATTCACTGTCTTTTAAATAAGAGTTTGTAACACTTGTGGCTAATGGCAGGATAGTGGCTATCCATGGTTATTTAAAAAAATCTAATTTTACAGAACCAGGTTTTACAGTTTACAAAGATAATTTTATGAAAACTTCTTTGCTACATAAAACATGAGTACATCCCACCTGAAGAGTTTACAAGTTGCCTATGAAAGAACAGGCTGTATTTCTGAATTTGTAATGCTTTGAGTAGCACATTGCATTAAAGAGCTGACAAACAGTCCTTTAGCTTTGTAGGAACAGCTCTGATGCCCTCCTGTGGGAAGATGCATTTTAACACCTGACCAGCAAATGGAAATGTTTGAACATAAGATGAAATATAAACAAATCCATACAGCCATCTGAAATCAGATAAAGCAATCTTGATATCACAGCTGCATGGAAATCAAATTAGGTCATAGAAATGATTGAGTCCAACAAGAATCTATCAGTGTTTGGGGATGAAACTCTGTTTTTATTTTGAGTTCGATTTATTTAAAATGCCTTATAGAAATACAAATACAACAGCAGCAGTTTATTGTAGCAAAAGACAGAAAATAGAACCTGTTTGTAAAGAAGCTTAAGATAACAAGGATTTACAAGGTGAAATGTCAATTAACAGCAGCTAGATGAATGGGGAATCATCCAGACATGGCATAATAATTCTCATAATCTCAGGTCATTAGTCTGGCTAACTGGAGCTGATGGGAGCTGACCTATACAAATCTGGAGAGCCATAAATACATCACCTTTAGTTGTCTATTTGTTCCAAAATAATTAAATCAGATGCTGATTAGTTTATTAATTTGATTACAGAATTGTATCCTAAAGGGGCGGTCACTCCATTGATCTGTATAAGAGCATTATAAGATTGGTTGTCAGTTCTTTACAAATGCTCCCCAGAATAGAATATACCCTTTACACAAAGAGGCATGCACAACAATCTCAACAAGCAACCCCCTCCAATTCAATGTTCCACCCTTGGATAGTGACAACAAGTCAACTTATATGTGAAGTAACAATACGTCACTTTGCACCTAGATTAAACGGCCGTTAGATTAAACGGCCATTTGAAGACCCATTTCTCTAGTGTGGGGAGATTTGGTATCTCTTGTGCTTTTCACTGGAGCTGAGTTGCCATTGTATCCAAACATCCTTCAGGGGACAAGAACATATAAGAAGGAATTTTGCTGAACCCATTCCTGATCCTATTCAGCCTGGTATTTCAAGTCAATGCCAGTTTGGTCCAGTGGTTAAGGCATCTGGCTAGAAATCAAGAAACTATGAATTCAACACCTGCCTTAGCCATGAAGACCAGCTGGGTGACTTTGGGCCAGTCTCTCTCTCTCTCTCAGCCCAACTCACCTCACAAGGTTGTTGTTGTGTGAAAAAAGGAGGAAGAAGAAGTATTTGATATGTTAGCTGCCTGGAGTTATTTGTAAAAACAATAAAGACAGAAAGACAGAAAGAAAGAGAGAGAGAGAGAGAGAGAGAGAGAGAGAGAAAGAGAGAGAGAGAGAGGGAGGGAGGGAGGGAGGGAGGGAGGGAGGAAGGAAGGAAGGAAGGAAGAAAGAAAGAAAGAAAGAAAGAAAGAAAGAAAGAAAGAAAGAAAGAAAGAAAGAAAGAAGTTATCTGAACTGACAATGCCTAACATATTATATGTACAGATAGTCTTTGACTTACAATTATGGCAGTTGTTAAATTAGTCACATGGTTGTTAAATGAATCTAGTTTCCCCATTGACTTTGTTTGTCAAGTCAGAAATGGTGATCACGTGACCACCGGGACATTGCAACTGTCATAAATATGAGCCAGTGACCCAGTGTCTGAACTTGGATCGCATGACCATGGGGATGCTGCAACGGTCATTCATGTGAAAAACAGTCATAAGTCGCTTTTTTCAGTGCCACTGTAATTTCATATGGTAACTAAACAAATGGGTGTAAGTCAAAGACTACCTGTATCCTGAGAGTGTCCTTAGATCAGTACTTTCCAAACTTCGGTAAACTACCCAAAATTGGGTAAAAGTGGCTTTCCTATAGAACAGAATATCTGTAGCTCAGGGTTGAATTGTGGGGTTCTCAGTTATTTTCTTCCAGACATTTCATTACCCAGCTATATAATATCAACAGGGCTAGATGGGAATGGAATTGTTAATCTCTGCTTATCTGGTTGCTGATAACTGGAGAGGAGGTGTTTTGATCTCTCTGTTTTCTTTTGGGCTTTTTGGTTGTCTCTTCTGAATGGTATGTAAATGTTGTTTATCTGCCTGTTGGTGGCTGATTTGTCTGACTATTAGGCCTCCAGGAATTCTTTAGCATTTTTGGACTTGATCTACGATGGTCACAATTTCCTAGTTGAAACTCTGGTTAAGTGAATTTTCTTTTGGTAACGACACACAAACCCATTGCCTATTCACAACAGGGATACTTAAATTGACTTAAAATATTTTACCTACGTTGGGTAAAAAGGACTTTCTGATAAGCAGTTTCAGGTAATGAAGGGAGGAAAAATTGGAAAACACATTCTTAAGCAACCTCAGAACAAGGGGAAACTTACAGTTGTTTAGAAACGTACACTTACAGAAGTCTTAAAACTGCTTCTCTTGTAGTCTGGGGATAGAATAGCCGCTTGGCCCTTATCGTATTTCTTTAGATGCTTTTGAAACAGCTTGTTTGACTTTCTGGGCATTCAGGATTTTTCATGATTTTTCTTTTTGCTTTTAATTTACAATACAAACCATCCAGAGTCATTTGGAGTCAGGCAGCCTCCATATTACCAAAAATAAATAAATCCCACAGCCAAGGATGAATCATAACAAGGTGCCCCTTCTAGTTCATGAATGAAAATCAGTTGGAGTGACACTGATACTGTGATATTGTCTCTATCATATTTGAAGGTAACAGATGCATACTACACACACTCAGCATTCTCCTCTAACTCTTTGTGGCTACACAATGACCTCGCATTCCTAGGAAAGCCAGGCTTAAGGATGTCCTATCTTGTCATCAGTCTTTGTCTTTTTAAGCACATAAATTTTTTTCGCCTTTTTCGCCGAGCCCTGAAGGCCCATCTATTCCGTGCGGCCGGCCTGGCGTAGTTTGATTATGTTTCAGTGGGGGTTTTTTGTATGGGTGTGTTTTTAGAACAGGCCTGTTATTTAATTCGATTTTAAAACAGAAACTATTTATTTATTATCGTGGTTTTTAGTATCGCCTGTTCACCGCCCTGAGTCCCGCAAGGGAGATAGGGCGGTATATAAATTTAATAAATAAATAAATAAATAAATAAATAAATAAATAAATAAATAAATAAATAAATAAATAAATAAATAAATCTGTTCTATATCTCCTGCAGTGAATTCAGACAGAAAGAATCATAGTACCAAGAGCATTTGAAATAACATGGAGATTAATGTTCCATATTTAACTGTAAACAGAGTAGATGTATTCATGGGATTTAAAATATATTTAAAATATAGTTTTGCTGCACTTGGATTCTAATCATGCACAACATTTGTAATGATGTCAGGCTTACTTATCTGCACTTGGCCAAGAACAAAGTGAAACCAGCCAGACACATTGTATAATTTTGATGTTACAAGTAATAAGGAGGGTTTTTTTCCCCTTGATGCTTTCTGCAGAATGTCACAACTAAACAAATTTGTTCTTGGTTAAGCTCAACAGTTGCTGACAGTGTCCTGTTGGTCTAACAACATGATGCCAGCAATTTGAGATTAGGCAGAAAATTAAGTGCTCAGATCAAATTGAAACATATTACCAGATATCTGAGCAAATTATCATCAGGAAAGAAATTTCTAGGCTCAGTTGGAATACTCTGATGCTGCAACACACCAATGAATCCAGCCTATACCAGCAAGGACAATAATATAAAGAAGCAATATCATTCCCTTCTTGGCAAAATTGTTGGCTCTAAGTGATATTTCCAGTAAGTAAAGATTCCACTCCTAATCTTGAAATACTTGCTTACAACAATGTCAAGTCTTTGGACTCTATTTGTACATACAGTCTACTCCAGACCTGAATAACTGTTATTGTCTTTCAAAGATTTGGGCAGGTTAAGCAATTTTAATCATTCCTTGACAAGATGTGCTTACCACTCGCTATCTCTTCTCTCGCAATAAAAGCCTTAATTCATGTTAAGTAATGATTTTTATATATGATAATTGAACCTCTGAAGTATATATGGAATTGGTCACGTTGGTAATTGATCTCTGGAGGGCCCGGGACAGGGGTTATTCCTCTGTCCTTGTGCTTTTGGACCTCTCAGCGGCTTTTGATACTGTGGACCATGGTATCATGCTGCGGCGTCTCGGTGAGTTAGGAGTGGGAGGCACTGTTATGCAGTGGTTCTCCTCCTTCCTCACCGACCGTACGCAGTCTGTATTGGCAGGGGGACAGAGGTCG
>NW_015386466.1:570374-585793 GCF_001527695.2 Protobothrops mucrosquamatus
TTTTCAGCAAGCGGGACTGACCTAGGGTGAATTTTAAATAGGGATAATTTTTAATGATTTTAATAAGAGACACAGCTACAAATATTTGGTTTTTAATTGGCTTTTATTGGGGAAATGTACTATGTTGTTTTAATATGCTGTGAGCCGCCCTGAGTCCCGTGGGGAGAAGGGCGGCATATAAGTCTTAAAAATAAAAAAATAAAAAATAAAAAATAGCCATTTTTTTGTTTTTTTTAATCTTATTTTTTATAACAATAATAAGCAATGCCTTTTAATAACAATATTCCTGTCATCCAAGTATGTAACCAACAACTAAGGACAATCCAAACTCTAGTCATAAAAAACACAAAATCACAGCGATAATCTCCATATCCCAATGCATGAGGGAACATCCTGGTCTCTGAGGACTTATATAATACTAGCAGGGTGATTTTCCCACCAATCTCAGTTTCTAGAGGACAAGCACTGGGATAGGGAAGGTGGGCTTCTTGTGTCATGCCAGATGGAAATGTTTAATGGGTGGTATCCAGAGTATGCTCACTTTTTTGGATCTAGTACTTTCTAATCAGTGTACTTCATTATTTTCATCATCAAAATGGTCAATGGATAAAGAGATAATTCCTTTCTTCCCACACATACTCTGCATATATTTAAAGCAAAATGGATTCACTTCAGTATTTTGACTGTCGTGTGGTTCCAACCATTCTAGCATACTAATCTGCACTGTACGTCTTAAAATGTTCATGTTAGCCAAGGATCCAATCCATAAAGAATGCTGAGAAAGAGAAAAAGTCTTTTTTTATTTTATTTTATATACACAAGGTCATTTCAGCTTGAGTGCCTGATTCAGGCACGCTAATTAAATGGTTTCCTCTCATTTTCACAAATGAGCAACCTTCTTAAAACTAGTCTCTTGATTATTGAGCAGTTTAGTAATCAATTCTAAAATATGAACTCATCAAGCTGAATTATTTTTACATTCATGGAATATATTTTGTCTTGAAGATCCTTTTGGCTGCCCAATTTGCATACTAAATTCGACCAGAGATACTTAAAAGACTTATTATTTTAAATGTAATGGCTTCAGATGGCACTTGACAAGCTTGGCATTTTGGTAAAAGGTAATATGTAATAGAAAAGAGCGATTAGAATTTTTAAAGAGCACGAATGTATTAGAGTTGAAATGTATGTAGCTCCCTTTTTTATCAGACTACAATTAAGAGGTCCAAGGGATCTAAGTCTGCACATCTGGAGGCCACAGAATTCATACTCTTGTTGAGCATGTACAGTCTTCAGTTTATCCAGGAAGATAATACAATTTTATGATCTCCCCTAACCACTTTTAATTCCATTGTTATCTTCAGAATCTTAAATTGTACAAGCAATTATTCTCAAAACAAAATGAAAAGAAAAAAGGGAGAATCCTTGGTTTATATCTTGACATAATTTTAATCAAGAAGAAGGCACACCTATCTGAAATAAGTTAATCTGAAATAAATTAAAATCCATTTCAAAAACTGTCAGGAAACCATATCAAAAGCTTTCTCAGAGCTCTCTGCCCCCCCCCACCTCTACCCAAATTAGAGCTGGCTAAGCTTGTTCATTTTGAATTAAACCAAAAATGTTGGTTTAAAATTTCATAATGACAGACTTTTGACAACTCTGCAGGAATCCACCCTAATCTATTGATCAACATAGCTGTTAAATTGTTAGCATCAGTCTTTATCAAGTAAATGGGACTATAATTAGAACAGATAGTGAGTCTTGTCTTATTAAATGTAAAAGGCAGAGATTTGCTTTTAAAAGCTTCACTGTAGATCTCACATAAAATAGAAGAAAAAAAAACCAGATTCTTTATATACGAAGAATCTGGAAAACCATCAGCCTCAGGCATTTCCCCCAATTTCATAGATGAGATGAAATGTCATACTGACATTTTATTGAAGCAAAACAAACTTGATCCTGAGATAAATGTGATAAACTCATTTTCTGTAGAAAGAAATTTTCCTCATCCTCATTTTGTGGTTAAAGTTCATGTTATACGGTTTAGAACCAAAAATTTCACAATGATGTTTATTTCTTTTGGGATTATACATTTCAAGGCAACAAGGAACCTAGAGATCTCCTATGCAGTGGTGGGATTCAGCCAGTTCGCACCAGTTCGGCAGAACCGGTAGCTAATTTTTTGTTGCCCAAGCCCAGAATGGACGTCCGGAAGCGGCATCCACACAGAGAACCGGTTGTTTACATATTTGAATCCCACCACTGCTCCTATGCCTCTAGGTCTTTCACACTTTCTGGGTTTTGGGGTTTTGTTTTGTTTTGTTTTGTATTTAAAAATATGATTAGAACATTAAATTATGATTATATAATACCAGAATTCAGGGAAATAACTGAATGATCAAACAGATTCATTATGTAGGCCCTGCTTTAATATAGGAGCTATTACTGAAGCTTCCCATTTACAGTTATATTAATTTTAATATTAATAGATAATTGGATGATGCTGTAACCGTGTGATCCTCAATATCTATGTTTTTCTTGAGTTGCATTTAATGATTTATTTACAGCCACATAATCACTCCCCCCCCCCAATCCACAAATTCTACAGAGATTTCCTCAAGGAAAAAAAATTAATTGACCTGGAAATATTACATTTTTTTATAATCTAGGAAGGCTCAGTGAAGCTTGATATTTGATGGCCTGGAAAAATGGACATTCTAGGCCTGTAAAAATGTTTTTAAAATACAAGCCATTTTTGCAAATTCACGGACTAAAATGTATTCTGTTTTCACAGAACTGTTTAGTTCTTTGTAATGCCAGATTAACTTTCTTTGAGCAAATCATTCTCTTGTTGGTTCGTTTTTCCCATCTTGTTCCATTCTCACAGGCTCTTATGGTTTGTACTGATTAATTGGTTAAGTGCCATCAGGCTGGTATTGATTCTTAGCAGCCACATGAATAGATTCTCTCCAGAGTCTTCAATATGGCTTTTTAGGTATCTCAAATTGAGGATGTCATTAAATCCATCTACCTTGCCCGATCATTCTCCTATTCTTTTTCTTCAACTTGTCCCAGTATTGGACTACTCAAGGAATGGATTTGCCAGTAAACTATGTTAGAATTAGGATAAGAAGGGTATCTTTCTGCAGAAGGAAAAGGTAACACAAGAAATACACAGCCACTTTAAGTAATTATGGCCATGCATATTCCTGATTGGGTTTCACAGTTGGTCCAGCCTTTTCTTAACATCTCATTCCTCCTAAAGGATATTTAAAAATGCCTCGTCATAAGTGCACTAACCTCTTCTCCAGAACCACAATAGAATGAAATAACATTCCACATGCTACCAAAACAGTCATATTATCACATCAAACGATGTCCCTGGCAGGGTCGCAAATTATGTGCTTCCTTTTCTGCTTGCCAATAGCCAGCTAGAACACCTGAAACCATAATTTTGTCCCAATCTCTCTACATTTATCACAGCTTTCTGCCCTCCCCAATGGGCAGGACACAAGAATTGTTGTCCTTGAGCTGGCAAGAGGCACGGGGTCCCCAGCATTTAAACTGTCTCTTCTCTTTTTCCAAAAATAATAATTCAACAAATTTCAAAAGAAAGCATTTGAGATTAAGGATGTTTCTTTTTCTCTGATAGATTTTTAAATTGCATTTCAAACGCTGATGTTTTATTCACTTTTACAAGGCATGATTTGTTTTTAATAATAATCACATACATTGCACAAAAGAAATAGCAGGAAACTATAGCCATTCCCATCAGAGCTTCCTGCGAGGAAGATAAATCCCTTCACCACATAATTTATCTTCAAATAAATTATTGAAAGTTTATCTTCATCTCTCTAAGGATATGGTAATGGAGACAGATTGGGGTTTTTTTTTTTAGTCTAATCTTCAGGAGGACGAAGACAGTCTGTGTTTCATTCAGGATCATCTTATTTTTCAGGTAAATGTGATAGAAATTAATAGGCTTCACTTGTGATCACTGATTTTCTTCACAAATTATGGGGTCATCCCCAGGATGTAGTGGGGGCAAAATGGGGCCCTAATGTATCTAAAAATGAAGAATCGGTGCTTAAAATGATGGTGTAGTCTATGCCTCTCTAAGTTTTGGCTTCTCTATGTAAGCCTCTTTTCCACCCCAGTTGTGTGATAAGTGCAGTGCACGCACACGCACACATTCACAGAACATCTTGGTCTCTCTGCTTTTAGCAATAATTTGCACATAATGGAACAGCCAGAGGGGGGTTTGATCAATGACCTCTGTCTCCGAGATGCTGTTCCAAGGGAAACACATCTGCCAACATAAAGTATTGGGGCAATCATAGCTCAGTGAGCGTCGTAATAAGCAACTGTTACACTGGAGCCATCAGTCATGTTCAGTTACAGACCTGAAAGGATACAGCACCTTAGGGAGCAATGTCCTTCTATAAATTTGGGCAGCAATGAAGAATGATTTGCAATCAAGTAATAAAAGGCCTAAAAAAAGGTCCACCATGCATACTAACATCCCGTACAGCTGACAAAGGAAATAAAAAACCTTGGCATTGTTTGCTCGTTATGTAAACTACACAGCTGTCCAAGCAATTAAGATATGATTTTGGGAATTCTCTCATAAAAATGTGCTAAACCGTGCTTCCTCCACTTGTGAAAGTGACACTCTTCTTTATCAGTAAAGTGCATTTCATTACGGTAATGCAATTTCATCTCGCTTAATCGCAGGAATTGCTTTAACCTTATGGCAAGTACATAAACATCATAAAGCTAATGTCGCTCTCATGGATGGTGGGAATAAATCTGCGCATGTGACAGCATTGCTCAAGAGATAATGGGTTTCCAGTGTACTTTCCAAGTTGATCTGCTGGAGGTCTGCTCACTACAGAAAAGCTTATGTGTTGCCCTCCCAACTGAGGAACAAGGAACACCCCAAAAAAGCCCTTTTGCCATCTTTCAATATCCCAGCCAGTGAAAATAGGATTGAAAGTGAGCCACACTGGAAGTTTATCATCAGACTAAAGGAATCCCCAAGAACCAGTTTAAAATGACAGTGAAGAAGACCAAGGATGCAGCCAATGGTTTTGTAGAGTTTCACTAAGATTTGGCTACCAAATTAGTTTCAGAACCGGAATGGTGAAGAATGATGAACATGCAGATGTTATTGGACTACAGTTGCCAACCCTTATCCATTATGTGGGCTGGGGCCAAATGAAAATGGAATCCTTTTGGATAGCTTGTACTAAGAGCTTTGACTATAAACCATCGTGCGATATCTGCAAACTGATATATTATCCAAATCGGAAGTTGATAACTTCATTTGGACTAAGTTTCCACACTAGCAATTTAAAGTATCTTCATAATTTCACCCAACCATCTTTGGAGTAATGTAAACCTCATCCACAATCTTGTTATTTTGATCAGTTGACTTTAGAAGATACCTTCAATTGCTAGTGGCTGCACTAAAACTGTTGAAAGTTTCGAAGTTGAATAGCAAGAAAATTGTCTACAGGTATTGGGTTAGTATTGCTCTTGGTTGATTAAGCACGGCTGTGATCTAGTACTGTTGCTCAGTTACATTAGGTTGTCTATATATGTATTCTTGCAGGCTCTCTGAAGTTTGTTCTACAGATTTTTGTTAAATGGGGGAAGTGTCTGATGGTCAGAGGAGGAGAAACAGTAGTAAAACTAATTCACTAGCTGAAATAAAATAATGCCGATACAGTCAGCAGTGAGTAAAGACATAAGAAAGAAGAGCACAGCAGGATGGCAAATATTAGTGGAAACACTAATGTGTTTGATGATGTCACAAACAACTGGATATTAAATACAGACAGACTTGGGTGGTTTTTATTTTATTTTATTTTATTTTTTTTAGGCAAATGAGGTACTTTCTGGAAAAAGATGCTAGAGGAGTCAAGCATTCAGCTTGTAAAGAAGCTTATTTGGCCCACAAAAGCCTTCTCAATTCTACTTTGCATGTCAGAGCATGCATAGTCTTATTGTGCTGAGGTAACCCAGGAGTAAATGCAGTACACAATAGTTTGTATTAAATGGTGATATATATTACACTATCTACAAATATACACTAGAAATAAAATACATACACGTGGTGAAACAGCAAACTCCAATATACAACAATTACAGCAGTCAAACGGATGAGAGAGAGAAAAAACTCCAGGAAAAAACTCTCCTTTTATACTCAGCCTCTTAAAGGCACAGACACAGACCCTGTTGAGTCATTCCTAATATTGCATCATCCTATCATTGCATCATCCATATTACATTACATCTTTACATAAGCTGTTTAGCTGCTAAATTATTATCCTGACATCAGAACTAATAAAAATAAGGCGGGTTCATTATTAATTGCAAAGAATTTCAGATTATATAAGTGCAAGCAGAAAGAGCGGCCTATCCAGATGAATTTTATCAAAATGTCTGAACATGACAAATGGGATCATAGGCTAAAGGATGCCTTGAGAGAATGGCTAGTCTGAGGAATTCTGAAAGAAAGCCTTTGAAAAGACTTTTCACAGAGACAGGTTTAGCATTGAAGAGAGCATTTGAAATCACTATCACCATGGAAACTGCTGCTAAAGATACTCTAGAGCTACAGTCAGGAGTAGCAGTCAATGTGAATAAGCTTGCAGTGCCATACAGAGAGAGAGGGAGAGAGAGAGAGAGAGAGAGTAACAGGTCAAAATGAACTGTGCTATCAAAGTGGCCAGAGGTGTCTTTAATGACTTCAACAACAGCCTCGTGAACCACAGAGGGATTAAGAGAACTTGTTGTGAGAACAGATGCTCCAGAACAAATAGCGAGTAACAATGGAGTTCAACTTGTAACCAAAGAGTTCCAGATCTTCTTGAAAAAGCATGGAATCAGACACATAATATCAATACCTTATCACCCAACTATAAATGGATCGGCTAAAAGGTTTGTGCAAAGTTTCAAGAAGGTTTTATCCACAGAAAAGACTAAAACGTTCATATTTTCTATTCACATATCACAGTGCAACATGTGGTATACCCCTCCATCCAAAAACAAAACACCAATAATATTCTCAGTTTACTCTCTGTTCAGGACTGGACCTTCTCAAACCTAATTTGTGAAAAAGTGCTCAGGATAAAGAGCTTCAACAATCTTCTTGCACTGAAACTCCACACATTAACCAGTTGAAGAGAACAAAGAACAGAACAAAGTCACAGCTAACATAGTTGCGGACAAAACTGAAATCTATTTGAGTTGCCACAAATAGCACTTACCCCTCCCCCTCTCAAAAGACACGCAATCAGCACCTGTAATTGGTGTCTAGTTGCCAACCATCCTTGTTCATAGTGGCCAGCATCCTATTTGTATATGGAAGTTACCATAGCTTTGTAAATATAATTTTATAATTACTTTTAATTGTGACTGGTTTTTATTTATTGTTTTCTAACCATGTGTTGTATGCCACCAAAGATATTTTTATATGAGATGGGCAGCTATATAAATATGATAAATAAAATAAAAATATTGGGGTTTTTATCTTTGTGAGGAAAAGTTTAGCTTTTTGTGTTACTAGTGCTGTTGGTGGATGAAGTATACTTGTGATCTACTAGTGTTGCGTAATTAGATTTCCAATACCGGTATATACCACAATTCTAGACACACTGAAGCTAATTCTTCTAATTTAAGTAAAGCAAACACCAAAAAAATCTTACTCCTAACTCAGGAGAAGGTGTTTTTTTTTAACTTTTTTGAAAAACATTATTATGGCCTGGGGAAAAGTTAAATGAAAAGATCACCAAAAAAATTGTATTGATAAAAATGTAAAATTGCAGGATGGGATATGCTTTATCAGACTACAAAATTCAGGCAACCACTATAAGGCAGCAAATATTTAAACTTTCCTTTATTTCTTTGCTGCTATCTACTCAAGATGCACCAAAGATATCTGCCAGGCATAATCCTCCATGCAGCAGACTTTGTATAGTTTTGTGGTTTTGGTTGTTGTTGTTGTTTTAAGACTGAAGGACCAGGCAGAACCTTTTTGCCTATAAGCCAAAGTGCTACCACTGACTGTATGAACACCATTGCTTATGGTTTGAGTTAAAAGAGATTTTAGATCTGCAGAATGCAATATTCTCTCTGTTCCAAAATATTCACCTAACATAGTAAAGAATTTATGCTCTTTGGGGAGCTGATATAAAGAATTTTTCTCTTAGGGTCATGTTCTTAGGGCTTTAGAAATCAGCAAGGCTCCAACATCAGAGCTCTCCAAAATTATAGTGAGATTGCTGTATTAATATTTAATTTTTTGAGTTATATTTATGTTAGTTCACAGCCATAATAAATCTTTAACTGGAAAAGTGTGTAGTTCACACTTTGAAGCACACTGTACCCTATTCTCTTAATTTGTTTTATTAAGACATTTGTAAATCACCTTTCTACCTAGCTTTAAAATAGCCAAATTAGATGGGAACAAGCTAATTGCCTCTTGTGACTATAGGAAGTGACAGCTTTGGAACATACAAGAAAGCTCTTTCTTTTGCTTTCTGTCATGAACTGGTAAAGTATTTTTTAAAGCTGAACTGACATTGATTTGATATTATCCTGCTTCTTTCCCCCATAAATCCACAAAATATATTTCTATCATTAGAAGAAGAAATGAAGGACTACTTAATGTTGCAGGGCGAGGAGACATTGCCAGGGACTTACTCAAAGGATTTGTTGAAGTTCTTCAAGTGTCATCATCTTAAAATTCACTGAGGAAATACTGCACAGTTTTCAATTCTCCACAGTAAGATTTTGTTTATGCATTTCCCTCCAGTACTTTCCCAAAGCATAAAGGTTAACCAAGTCCATAATGACTTCATTTAGAGAGAATTAGCAAAGCCAGTCTTGCATTTCAAGGTCAAGGCTGCCTTCTCAGACCATGCATGGGATCATATCTGCCTTGCCATCAGATTTGTAAAGCTTTCTGGACTTCAAGGCAAACCTCTGAGCAAAGAATTCACCTTCTGTATCGCTTGGCTGCCATCTAGATGTTGGCAGTCCAAATATGAAAAGGCTATCCCCTCTCTCCTCTTTCCTTCACAAGCGGAAAAAAGGAGAGTAGGAAGTAGAATACAGCCACCAGCAGAGATAATCAGGGATGCTTTCAATGGCTCTGCTTCCAACGCAAGCTCATCCTGAAGCAACAGGTGACATGGGAAGAGGGGTGGAGTAGGAGGTTGTAGTAGGAACAGCCATGGCTCATTTGGTCCATTGTTACTTCTACACCATTGAAAAGGATAAGAGGTGACATGGCAGCAGTGTTCCAATATCTAAGGGGCTGCCACAAAGAAGAGGGAGTCAAACTATTCTCCAAAGCACCTGAAGGTAGAACAAGAAGTAATGGATGGAAACTAATCAAGGAGAGAACCAACCTAGAAATAAGGAAAAATTTCCTGACAGAACAATTAATCACTGGAACAGATTTTCTTCAGAAGCTGTGGTTGCTCCATCACTGGAGGTTTTAAGAAGAGATTGGACAGCCACTTGTCTGAAATGGTATAGTCTGAAATGGTATTGCTCAAGACTCCTGCTTGAGCAAGAGGCTGGACTAGAAGACCTCCAGGATCCCTTCCAACTTTGTTATTCTGTTATTGTGGGGCCTCTCTTCACTGACATCTAGTGATCGTTTGGATTTTTGCAGCCCATATATGTAATCCCATCCCATCCTGTCAGGTTTGTGGAAGGCATGAGGCAGCTAAAATCCCTGAAATAGATCTTCTTGGAAAAAAACCTTATCAGGCCAGCTTGAGAGGTGATAAATTGTTGCAGAGAAAGAAACAGTGAAATGGAGAACTAGGTATGGTTCTCTGAGATCATGGAGGAAGGGGCAGGTTACGAAGATTAAAAACTGAGTATAGGAAGAAGTCAAGGGCACAATTATGCATAATTATCTGCTGTTCTTACCATGGCCCTAAAATCAATGCCTTAAGTCTGGGTGTGCTCTAGAGACATAAGAATGGCCTGCTTAGAAGTGATGACCTTCCCAGAGGGACATACATGCCATTTATTGTATTGATTGCTCAACAGCAGCAAAAGAGCTTTTTATGGTCCCAAGCTTTTAAACACATTTCTTTCTCAGCTTTATTTTATCACCGTTGCTTAGCTCCAACAGTTTAGTGCCTATTTAAATGGCATTATTGTTTGATTATTTTGCCTTTATTTTTATTTTATTTTTTTGGCCATTTTTATTTGTTATTTTAACTTTTTAAATATCAGTTTTAAATTAGACCCATAAGACATTTAAGAGAAAAGTCTGCTTGGGAAGAGAGCATGCCAAAGCTTGCATTAGTAAGCAAAATAAATATCCCATTTTAAAAGGGCGTAGTGAAAAAGCAGCATATAACCCCATAAATAAATAAGCTAACTTGCTATTAAATGGGAAAGAATCCTATCTGGAAGGGAAAGGAGAATCTCATGAAAATACATTACTCTGGTTGTAAGCATAGATCCCTCTCTCTATTTTTTTCCTTCCTAGCATTTTCCCACAAGCATAGGGTCCATTTTTCTTTTTTCAGATCAACCATGTTGATCCATTAGTTGTAACATGAATTGACCAACAGGCTTGTCATCTAAGCCTGACATTATGGGCTGAGAGAGAATGAGTGGCCCAAAGTCACCCAGCCAGCTTTCATGGCTAAGGCCTCTCTAAGTCTAGAAACAGGGCTTCCCATCAAAGCCAGTCACGGGCTAGTAGTCCAAACAGCAAATGGCCCCACACGTGACTTCCATGAGCACAGGAACTTGTTTCTAAAAGCCAGTTGATGGTGGACAGCAGTAAAAGAGTGTCCTTGCTGTAGGCTTTCCAAAGATAAATGCCCCTATGCTACTGTGAGGAAAATGTTTGTTCTGCAAGCAGCAGGTATTATTTATATTTGTCAGGAACACAATAAAGCCAGACTACATGAGCCTGGACTGATCCAGTTGGGCTTTTCTTATGCCCTTCACTAATCTTTTGTGGCACTGACTCAATCTTGCATTTCTGAAGGCTACAATAAATTAAAATTATCTCCCACACACGCACACACAAAATTACTGTGGACACGGGTATCCCCTCTTCTCCTATTTTGAGAGGAGGTTTTTTTTAGAATTCTTTTTATCAGCGTGAGAAGATTAACCACAAATTTAAAACAAAGGCCACAGGATGACTTTGTCTGACAAAAGAAAGCATCTAGTTCCCGGTGTCATTCTCGGTGGACCCCACACATCTCACCTTTGGGGCTTCTGGAAATGCCTGTGATGAAAAATGTAAATGGCATCCTTATCTTGTCCCAGAAGGTCAAACGTTGGCAGAAACCAGAGAACCTGTTTTGAAGGTTCTCTGAGTAATCCTCTTCTCCCCCAAATCATAAGGTTGTTCTTTGTGTCTCTCTAATGCTGCCACAGAGGGGAGATGCACAGGAAAACAATTAATACATCAGAAAACTGTGCCAAGCTTTTATACCATTATAGGCTTTTTCCGCTACAAAAGAACATATTGAATCTTTAGTGGAGAGCCCATTCTTCACTGTTTCAGTTGTCTCCTTTTGTTTACACATCCCTGCCATCCTTCTTTCCTTCTTTGTGAATTGAATGCTAAACTATCTCTAGGGAAATGTTAGATTGCTTACAGAATGCTTCAGCAGATGGTGGCTCAGGCTGTAACAGAAGGCTGTGATTACACCTGAACTCTGAAAGAACTCTAAACTTAAGCAGAAAAACAAGATAAATGAGGAATCCATAAAGTTTTCTTTTCCAAGCCATGGTTTCTGTAGGAGAGGGAAACAACTCATTGTTCATTTGAAACCTGGCACAAAATCCCTTCCGTAGAATTTGTCTTTCATTGCATTAAGAGGGCTAAATTTTTAGATCTCTATTAGCTTGGATTATCCATAATCAGCAGTGTTAAGCTGTACTTCATTATAAAATGTCCTTGCAAGCTAAAAGTACTGCTAGAAACAAACAAACAAGGAATACTGTGATAATCCTTTTTTCCCTCTCTGTCTTAATTAGTCTGAGAAATGAAAGTTGATATTCCCACAATTCTCTCATGTTAATTGTTGGAGCTGTTGTTTTATTACTACTAGCAATAATTTATATAGCTCATCTTGTATACATACCATGCAAAGAGTAATCCATATTTAAATATTTTACAATTAATTATACAGATGTTTCTTGATTTCTTTGGAGAAAGATGAGAACAGTTAAAGTACAAGCCTAAGCAGGCAATCTTTGCTGACTGAGGAATTCTGGGAGTTGAAGTCCACAAGTCTTAAAGTTACCAAGGTTGTGGATCCCTGATAAACTTATGTTCAGGTCCTGAGCAGAGCCTGACCCTGATCTTTTTAGATACAATTGTATTGCAATACCATATTCATTCATATTGTTCCCTAAGAATGCATTTCCCTTCACTAGAAAAGAAAGATCGAGAAATCAAATTCCTGAGATAAAAGGAAAAGGGTGAGGCAATGGGAAAACAGACTGTAGACCAAGAGACCTTCAAATTAATTGCAACACAGACCAAAAAAAACCCACCCCAGCATTCCCTGCCTGGTTTCCAGTTTATGAGAAATAATTTTTGAGAGCTAAGTTAATTCAGCTCTAAAAATTACATTTATCTTGTAAGGTCAATTAGATCCAGAACTGATCCCAAAATAGTACAAAGAACTTGTATGGAAATGCCCTGACAAATAAACTACAAAAAAGTAGCCCTGTAGCTTTATTACTATTTTTGAGCAATATTAGAATTCTTTTATCGCAGTGTTTGAAGACCCTGTAATTCCAGAGGATGGAATCTGGCCATTTGTATTTTAGATCCATGAACCTTCTGATTAGTTAAGGCTTCCCAAAAGGTCATGTCCATGCAATTGTGAATGTGTCTTTGAGTAAGGAGGTGATTCTGCCTCCCTTAAAGGAGACAATGGTGTGCATATCTACACAAAATGTCCCTTTGAATTAGAATAGAATAGAGTTGAAAGGGACCTTGGAGGTCTTCTAATCCAGTCCCCTGCTCAAGCAGGAGAACCTATACCATCTCAGACAAGTGACTGTCTAGCCTCTTCTTAAAACCTCCAGTGATGGAGCACCCATGATTTCGGAAGGCAAGCTGTTCCACTGGTTAATCGTCCTCACTGTCAGGAAGTTTCTTCTTAATTCCAGGTTGCTTCTCTCTTTGATCAGTTTCCAACCATTGTTTTTCGTCCTTCCCTCTGGTGCTTTGGTGAATAACAGGACCCCCTCTTCTTGGTGGCAGCCCCTCAAATACTGGAATACTGCTATCATGTCTCCCCTATTTCTTCTTTTTGAACAATTGAACAGTTCTAGACAATTTTTATCCAGTCTCCAACCTTCTTTTGAGAAAAGTGTTGAGATTACTGATCATATTGCAGGAAGTGGATTATCCAGTTGGATTTCAGGCTGGGACATAGCCCCAAACACCATAAATGTGTTTCCTGTAATTTTAAGCCCACTTTAATATTGTCAGCTGCAATAAAAGTATTAGCTAAGTCAACAAGATCCACATTCAAGTGGGTCTTTGATCTTTCTGGTCCAAGCCCAACACTTTAATCACTGGATTAAACTCGTTCTAGTCATTGTATAAACATATAATTGCACTAGGAATGTAAATAGAGGTATATTAAAAGAAATAATAATAATAATAATAATACAGAAGTATTTTGTTCCTTAATTATTCCAGCCATGCAGACATGTTCAGTAGATTGGTTGAACTACAACTAATAGTTTATTCATTCATTCATTCAGATTGTAAGGCTATCTCCTCATTAGGCATAGTTTCTGGCTAAAGCTAAGTAACATTTTAGTTACTACATAATCAATTATTTAAGAAGAAGAAGAATAAAAATGCAGTATAGTTCTCATTTCTTGTAAGTCAGTCAACAGGATTCCTCGAAAGCATTTTGGAAAGATTTTATCTGTTAACAACAACATTTTGCCAGACCTTTCCAACACTGGGGGAAACATAAAATAAACATAGCAAGGAGCACATTCCTTATTTATACTTCAACCAGCAGTAGATACTTTATTATACGGACCAAGAGAATGCAAACATGGGGCGATCCAATATGGAATTAACATTTCTTGCACTTTGGAATGTATAAATTAAGAGGGGAAGAAAGTGCATAACAAAACTCAGCATTAGTCAACTCTGTTCAAAGCACAAAGCTCAGGGTTTTTTCCCCCAGCTTTTCAAAAGTGAGCAATGATTGAGAGGAAAAGTAGAATATTGTCTAAGATGGTATCATATTTTGGCCTAGAAACAAAAGGAGGTGAGCTTTTCCCCTAGCTTGTTAACACAATTTCTTTGCTTAGGGGGCTTAGGTGAAATACGACAACCATTGGATCATTTGTCATTCCCCATAACAAAAGCATGCTGACTGAAGAATTCAGATATTTTTTTAAAAAATCCTCCTTAAGTAATTTAAAGCCTATCTTTAGCAATTAGATTCTTAAACCCAAAGCAGCTGCAATTACGTCTGCTGCAGAATTAATCCTTGCTCAATTTATTAATTAATTTGTCATTTGTTGACTGTATCTATGAATAACACCTTCCCCCACATATTCAGCTGGAACTACTCATAGTGTGTCCTATATTGATGTCTTTGAGTCTCATGAAGAAAAATACACACACACACTCACACAAGCTAAGTTCTTAGACTAATTTCAGAAGTCCTCTACAAAGTATCAGCTCAGACTATCATTAAGAACAACCTGTTCCTTCTCAGACAGTCCAAGTGATGGAAAAGACGAGAAGGAAAGAAAAGAGAAGGGAACTATTCTAACTACACAGAACTCTGCCTACTATTAGGATGCAGATTTCAGTAAGTTATTTCAAAGGAATGATCCCTCCAACAAAGAAAGGTCCCTGCTATCTGGTCTATGCTTACCTATTTTTCTATTGTAAATAATATTAAGAAAGCAAAAGAGTTTAGGTGCAAATTCAGGAAAGAGTATGAAGTGGCATCAGTTCCAGTAGGCACCATGATTGCACATTTCAGGAATACCCTTATAGAATTACAAGAGTTTGTCTAAAATATAGCCAAGAAGGAACAAGATGAATCTACAGAGGGAAAGTTACAAAACTAAATGATCACCATCAAGAATATCCTTGTATTTGGAGGAAATATTATAACAGATTGAGTTATAAAATTCCACTTTGGGCTGTTCCTGAACAAGTAATAGAAGGGGTCACTAGAGGAGTAAAGTTAGATACAATAACTTATAAAGATTTATTGATATGGGTTGGTCAGAATTGGGAGCTTAAACCAATAGAAGAACTATTGGAGGGACAATTAGTAAATTCCTGGTTCCAATATAATCAGTTAAAGGCAAGATGGCAGATGGACAGAAAGATGGGTATAACACCTGAAGATATC
>NW_015386466.1:586041-591613 GCF_001527695.2 Protobothrops mucrosquamatus
TAAAAAATTATCATGTAGGTTATGAATAAAAAAATTTCTTATGTTAGTAGAATGAATGTTATGAAGGGGGTTAAAGAAATTAGGATGTTGTTTATTTTAAAATTAGAGAGTATGGTAGATAAGTTGTGGATATTATAATGGCTTGGTAACCCTGTGTTCAGTTCTGGGAAGTGAGGGAGGGGAAGGGGGGGAAAGGGAGAGGGAGGGGGATAATGGGGTGGGGGGAGAGTTGGGATGGTATTATAAGTATGCATTAATAGTTATATAACTAAAATGTGTAATGTTAGAATTGAAATGTATGTATGTTAATGCATTCTATGTTTGAAAGATGTATAATAAAAATTTAAAAAAATAAAAAAATAAAAAAAAAGAATATCCTTGTATCAGATAGAAGCTGGACCATTATATTTTTGATCAATTCAGGCCCTTGAGATGTTTTCAGTGGTGGATCCAAAAGAGAAGGTTATTGTAGTGTGACCTGATGCAAGATCCAGCCTCTATAAGTATATTAAATCAGAAAAGCTATTAGAAAAAATAGTTCTCATAACTCATAACATCCAGAGGAAAAGCAGATCCAAGAACAGAGTCAAATACAAATTGTGTTTGCTTATTTAAGATGACTGTGTTGTCAGAGTTTGTAGTCAACTATAAACCTGTCTTTTTTCTTCTTTTTCTTCTTGTGCCATATCCGTTATCGGACGTTAGCGATCATGTTGGCGATCCTGTTTTTATCAGCAGCCGCACAAAAAAGTGCTGCTGAGTTTTGTCCAAACCAATCCCTTAGATTTTGAAGCCACGATGTTCTTCTTCTGCCTGGACCTCGTTTGCCTTCAATCTTTCCCTGGAGGATTAATGGAGTATGCCGTATTTTTCTGGGTGTCGCATCACATGTCCGAAATATTCTAATTTTCGTTTTTTAATTGTTTTGATGATTTCCCTTGGCTTTCCCAGGCAGCTTATCACCTCCTCATTTCTGATCTTGTCAACCCAGCTTATACGTAACAGCCGCCTGTAAATCCACATTTCAAATGCTTCTAGTCTCTTCAGGTGGCCTTCTGTCGGAAATGTAAATGTGTATTTTATAGAAGAGCAGTAATCTGAAGAGAATTCACATGTGCACAATTAGAAGCTTTATTACCAACATATCACATTGGGAGTATGCATAATGTTTTAAATTTGAATCCTTTCAAATTCAAAGCACCCCATTTCAAGTGTGAAACAGCTCCTTTGAAATCAAAGCAACTTTTTCAAACTCAGAGCAGGTACTTCAAAATGAATTTGAATTTTAAATGTTTTTAACACTTCTGCATCACATTGATTTGCTTATGTTACCATACAAATAACACATTTCAAATTAAGAATCAGCTAGGATTATTAAAACTATAGCCGAACCAAATTATCTTGATAGCTATGCATGCAAACATCACCTAAATATATCCAGTGCTTTTTTTCTTAAAAAAAAAAAAAAAAAGGTGCCGGAACTCACACACGTCATACAACCCACCTTGCCTACCCTACAAGGTTCCATCCAAAAAAAGGTTCCGGAACTCCGTTCTGGACATTCTATGAGAAAAAAAGCCTGAATATATCTATTTTAAAGAATTCAGGAATGGGTTAAATTAAGATAGGAATGTTTCTCTTCTATCAGGGCTACTGTCATTTGCCTATTTAATTTTCAGGAAATCCTACTGAATTCAGCAAAGCTTGCTTCTGAGTAGACAAGGCTGTTCTATTAAGTATACAAGACTAAGACAATTTGCTATGGCACACACTCACAGCGATGGTGATGGCACCTAATGCAGTTGGTGAGGGGAGGCATCATTAAATATTGTCACGGAAACTTGTTAATGTTACTTTGATTTCCAATAAAATAAGCAAACTCAATGGTGCTGAAAGGCAACCATTTCTTCTAGACTCCAATTTGCATGCAGATCCTAATTCACATTTGAATCTATTTCTTTAAAAAGTAGCAAAAACCTATGGACCATGCTTTCTGCTCAGTTCATCACTTAACTGTTAGAACCACCGGGTCATTAATATCAATAATGAGAGAGAACTGCAATTAGGATGCAAACAAAAAATGCTATGCCTGAGTTGATTTATCAGAATGTTTGTCAATAGAAAGTATAATGATGCAGTAAACAAGACTGCAATACTAGGACTGCTACCTTCTCTTTAAATGGGAATCCAAAAAACAAAAGAATCCTCAGGAGCATCATTTAATTACTGAATGGACTTAATATGAAAGATTTTTTTTAAAAAAAAATTCCAGTGCCGTGCTAACTTGTATTAATTTTGGAAGGCACATTTCCAATTATTGAGTGTTCTCAATTAGCAAGTAATTATTTTCTTGCTGCTGATCTAACCCTTTCCCTCCTTTCATTGAACACCTCCCATTAGCTCCTCTTTGCACAGCTAATGAGATCTAAGCTACTTGCCATTAGTTTCAAGCAGTGCTTTTTTTGTAAAAAAAAAAAAAAAAAGGTGCTGGAACTCACACACGTCATACAACCCGCCTTGCCTACCCTACAAGGTTCCATCCAACTCCATTCTGGGCGTTCTATGAGAAAAAAAAGCCCTGGTTTCAAGGGCTGGAGTGAGACAGTTCTCAACTGACATGGAGATAGTTTATCTAATTACAGATTTTATGGAACTTACACGTGAAGGAAGGATTGGGGGCGGGATTCAAAGTAGATGAAAGGTATGCAGACTACATTGAATTTTAGACCACAGATAATTGGAACAAACTGAGAAAACATGGCATTTTACAACCTGTTTGCCATGCACAAAAGTGGCCCACTAATCTTGTATCAAGGACAGTAAGACATAACATCATCCTTAGTCTGTCTCCAGCCAACCTACCAGGAAGGCAGCTTTCCCTGTCTTAGAATCATAAGATTTTACTGTTAGAAGGGATCTTGGATATTTTCAAGTCACGCTCCATGCCCTGAACAGGAATTCTTAGACAATGCCAGACAAATGACAATGCAGCCATGACTCCAAGTGGCAGACTATTTGACTGCTTAGCAGCTCTCATGTTCAGGCTTAAATCTTTCTTTGTAACACTTTCATCCATTATTTCTTGTGTTACCCTTAGTCATTAGGAGGATAATTACAAACTCTTGCTTGTGACATGTCCCTTTGAGTACTGGTACACTGCTATTTTGTCTCCCCTTAACTTTTTCTTCTTTAAGCTAATGAATCTAGGCTTTTAACAGTTCTTCATAAGATGTAACCTTAAGCCCTTCACCATCTTTGTTGTTTTTCTCTGTACAGTACTTTTCCCAATTGTTCAGCATCCTTCTTATGTTGCAGTAACCAAAGTGGACATAGTCTTTTAGGCATGATCTGAAAAGTGCAGCATACAACGGAACTGTCACTTCATACAACATAGAACATAGAATAATAGAGTTGGAAGGGACCTTGGTGGTCTACTACTTCAATCCCCTGTCAAGCAGGAGACGCTATACCATTTCAGACAAATGGTTGTCCAGTCTCTTTTTGAAAGCCTCCAGTGATGGAGCACCCACAACTTCTGAAGACAAGCTATTCCATTGGTTGATTGCTTTCCTCTCACATTATACATGTTGATGCAAGCCAAGAGTGAACTGGCCTTTGGGGCAACTACAACAGACTGCTGACCCATGTTTAGCTTATAGCCGACTAGATCTTTGTCATAAGTACTATTGCTGAACCATATACCACTTATCTTATCTCTGTGTGTCTGGTTTTTCCTACCACATGTAGAATCTTACATTCTTCACTATTTTGTTTAATGCCACCTAATGTTCAAGTCAATAAAGATTCTTTTGAGACTTGGGTCTATCTTTTGAAGTGTTAACAAACCTTCAGGTTTGTATCATCTGCAACTTCGATGAGCATCCCTTCTATTTCCTCATTTAAGTCATTTACAGTATAAAAATATTAAACCCTGAACCCGGGACAAAACCCTGACATGCCCACTATGTACCTTGCTCAATGTAGACATAGATCCATTAAGGACATCTACCATATTAGTTATGATAGTTCAATCAACTGCAAATCCATCTAATAGCATAGTGGAACCATCCATCCCATATTGTTATCTTACTGTTACCATATTTGTTATATTCCACTTTTTCTATTTTTTAAGCTTATCTTTTTGGGTTTCACAGTTATCACAGAACTCTTTGTGCAGCCGGACTGGTCTTAATAGCTGCCTTCCTTTTTTGCTCTCTTTGTGTTTTTGGTATTTAATTATCTCATTTTTCAGAATTTCACTGCCCTCCTGAACCATTTTTCCCTTCAGGATTTCCATCCATGGAATATTTCCTTACTTTTTCCTTTAGCTTATTGAAGTCAGATCTCCTGAAATCTAAAACACTAATCAGAATACCTTCAACTCTTCCTTCCTGAAGAACAGTGAATTCTAAGATCAGTTGTTCATTTGCTTTCATTTTCTCAACCATTTCTTTCCTGTTGGTAAGTATTAAGTCCAGTATTACTGATACTCTACTTTCCTTCTCCATCTTTTGGATGATCAAGTTGTCTGCAGATCAAGAACCTATTGATTCTCCAACATGCCAAAAGAATTTAATTCTCAGTTAATGTCAGGTTAGTTGAAATCCCGCTCTTGTAACAGGTTTCTTAGACATCATGGGTAACCGATTTGGGAAGATTTAATCTATATCTTCTGCTTGGTTGAGTGGCATATGGTATACCTACAACAGTATCACAATTGTTTCTTTCCCCTTTATATTCACCCAGACACTTTCAGCAGAGTTTTTAATCCTTGATATTATAAATTTCCATACAGAGATAGTCATTAATTATGTAAAATGTATTTCCCCCTTTTAGTAGTCTATTTCTTTTGAATGAACTATATCTTTCCAGTATTACATTGTAATCATGAGGTCCACCACAAAAGGTTCTAATAATACTAACAATGTCACATTTTCCCTTCACCCAATACCAGGACATCAAGTTCACTCTGTTTGTTTCCCATACTCCATAATCTTCTCTTGTTCTATGTCAAAAAGAATGTTTTCCAGCTCTTCCAGCAAAAGAGATGCCAGGTGGTCTATCCGACTATGCATTATTTTATATAGGTAAATATCTTTATTCCAATTGGTTGCCCTGCACTGTGGCAGAATGCCCCCTCCCCTCTGGTCCCTGGTAGCTGCCGTCTGGAAATTTAATTCTGCCTACTGGACCATGGAGACACTGATTCACCAGTGGACCAGTGAAGGGCTGAGCTTCTGGCTTTGCTTTCCAGGTTCACAAGTGGAATGGTGGAAAAATAATACAAGTGTAATACAAGTATTAGTACCACTTTACCACTTTACAAAGCCTTAGTATGGCCACACTTGGAATACTGCATTCAGTTTTGGTCATCTGGATGAAACAGACTATCTAGACCCATACCAGTCGGGCTTCAGGCCGGGACACAGCACGGAAACGGCATTGGTCACGTTGGTAAATGATCTCTGGAGGGCCCGGGACAGGGGTTATTCCTCTGTCCTTGTGCTTTTGGACCTCTCAGCGGCTTTTGATACTGTGGACCATGGTATCATGCTGCGGCGTCTCGGTGAGT
>NW_015386466.1:592006-633716 GCF_001527695.2 Protobothrops mucrosquamatus
GCTTTTTCAGCAAGCGGGACTGACCTAGGGTGAATTTTAAATAGGGATAATTTTTAATGATTTTTAATAAGAGACACAGCTACAAATATTTGGTTTTAATTGGCTTTTATTGGGGAAATGTGCTATGTTGTTTTAATATGCTGTGAGCCGCCCTGAGTCCCGTGGGGAGAAGGGCGGCATATAAGTCAATGTATTATTATTATTATTATCACAATATAAAAAAGAAGTTGAGACTCAGGAAAGAGTACAGAGAAAAGCAACCAAGATTATTATGAGATTGGAGGCTTAAATATATGAAGAACAGTTGTGGGAATTGGATATGTCTAGTCTAGTGTAAAGAAGGACTAGGATGACATGATAGCAGTATTCCAATATTTGAGGGGCTGCCACAAAGATGAGGGGGGCAAACTATTTTCCAAAGCACCAAAAGGCAAGACAAGAAACAATGGATGGAAACTAATCAAGGAGAGAAGCAACCTAGAACTAAGGAGAAATTTCCTAACAGTGAGAGCAATCAACCGGTGGAAGGCTTGCCTTCAGAAGTTGTGAGTGTCCATCACTGAAGGCTTTCAAGAAGAGACTGGACAGCCATTTGTCTGAAATGGTATAGAGTCTCTTGCTTGGACAGGGGGTTGGACTAGATGACCTCCAAGGTTCCTTCCAACTCTGTTATTCTATGTTAAATCTATGTTCTTCTTCTTTTTAACTGGTATATTGGCAGATTTACCAAATGGGAAGATTTCAAGTATGAAGAGAAATCATCCCTCTCTCTCTCTCTCCCTCTCCCTCTCCCTCTCTCCCTCTCTCTCCCTCCCTCCCTCCCTCCCTCCCTCCCTCTCTCTCTCTCTTTCTCTCTCTCTCTCTCTCTCTCTCTCTCTCTCTCTCTCTGTGTGTGTAAAAAAATTATTAATGGAAGCCAGATGTTCACAAATCCTCTATGGAAAAGAAAGCAGTTGGTACATACTTTTCTGGCACAAGAGGAAGGGAGGTAGAGAAAATCTACCACTAGGAACTATCTCGACAGAAGACCAGGCCAACATCACTGCCAAAGCTTTGGAATTGAGACAACAATTTCTTAAGCTGGTATCAGTGTGTAAACAAAGCAGCTTAAGGCTGCCATGAGGCATTGCTCTCAACCAGACTGAATCAGGCCTAATATGGGGAGCTTATTTTGCAGGAAGGAATAGATCTCAGTGGAGTTAATACATTCATTTTTGCTTCCATGGTAGATGTAAAAAGCACAAAAGGAACACATAAAGTGAAGACTCAAAAACAATCTGCCCTAACTTGATGCCCTCCAGATGTATGAACTAAAACTCTTTTTCAGCCTAAACAGCACTATAATAGTTAGGGATTATGGGAATCATAACTCATACATGCAGAGAGGTTTTGGTAAACTGGTTGGTCTTGAGGGCAGGTTCAATAGATAAAAGGGAAAACTTTATGGAAAGATACTTATGGAAGAACTATTAGGACCGGGGAAATCCAAGTTCAAATCCATAGTACAGCCACTGACAGTCCTTGAATGATTTTGAGCTAATTACTACTCTTAGTCCAGCTTACCCTACAAAGTCAATTTTTGAGGAAAATGGGCGATATATATCGCACTCAACTTCTGGAAGATAATATATAAATTCAACTTCAGCCATGAAGATTGACTAATGTGGTAGAACTAAAATAAATAATTTTGTTTCTTTTTTAACCACCTACAATTTTCATACTAAGCCAGATTCAAACTACTAGACTTTCATAATCATTCTGAATTATTAACATTTCATTTTGATCACAACTTTAAGGAAACTGTTCACATTTTAGAATTTGTAGGGATTGCTTTCTGTTTTTATTTCTGTTTTCAAGTGATTAAATATTGTCAGAGTTCCGATGATACTGAAATGTTAAATCCACTGAATTTCAGCTTACCTGTCAAGGTTCATTAAAGGCCATTCTAGCTAGACATTTTGGGAATTGGAGTCCCAACACATCTGGAGGCCATTCATTAGAAAAATCTAAATTAGAGCAAGGATATGCAAAAACCAGAATGACACTGTATTAGCTGATTTCTTGGTAGTTGATGATAAATTCACAATCATATTGCTAAAGAACAAGTGGCAATCTTAAGGAAATATCTGCACTCTGATATCATATTACATTTTTTTTTTTAAAAAAAACTGTTTCATTTCCCACATATTCAATTAATAAATGTCATGTCTTGCCTGGGACATTTTGCTTTTTGTCATTAGTGACTCAGAAAGGTCAAAATGCTTCACACATTACTTTATAGCTGTTAGATAATTCATTCAGCAAGACTGTTTTTGTATTTGTCTTGTATCTTCAATGTTTCATTAAACATCCACTCTGTATAACTTCCATTACTGTCAGTGTTAGAAAACAGTACTTCAGTTGATGATCAGCATGTAGATTTGAAGAGTGAATTCAGATAAACATTCTCCAAGCTTTAATAGTTATCAAGCTGCATTCATTTTAAAACTGGTGAGCTCCTTTTGCTAAACATCTGTTAGAAAAAGAAGCAGTAATACTGACCTACTCTACTGTTTGTAACGCAAAGCATGATGCTAAAAATGTCTCCTCAAAATTTTCCTCAAAATTTTTCTTCCTTTACAAAGGAAGGTTTTGAATCTCATCTTCAGGGCTTCTCCATGTTTTGCAAATATTTTAAAATTTATTATAGATACTGTAGTACTTAGCGGTTATCGCAAATAAGATAGATCTTCCTTGTTCTTGTTGCAAGAAGGCGGGAAGTACAGCAGCTTACTCTGCTTCCTAATCTGGGAACGTTATCCAAAAATTGGGCTTTCATAGAGGCATGGGATGCTGCACTATACAAAGAGGATTATACAATAAAGTGTAGGACGCACACGTGCAACATCAACCAACTCATTTAAGGGAAAAACCTTTCAGTCTGGCAATGAATATTCAATTAAATTTTCTTTGTGGTAAAAAAAATTCTGAAAACAATATTCCATCACACTTAACAAGAATGGTTAAAAAGGGGGAGGACCTTGTTAGAGTAAATTTTGGAGGAGGAAGAGGGAAATTGAAGTTTTTGAGTAGTTGACCAAGTTGCATCTGATTAGAGAAGTGAATAAAGAACCTTATCAACCCTCAACAATATTTGATTTTCAGTAGCTTGTTTTCAGTACACTGCAGAACTTATCTGTGAAAAGGAAACATACTGAAAAAGAGAAAGCTTCTTTTTAAAAAAATCAGAATTAATATAGTATTTCTCTATCTGTGTGGATTACCTGTGATCCAATTAATATGGTGATTATACTTATGCTGCTAAGGGAAAAACAACCTAGTAATACCTGGATTTTTATCTACTTCATTTAATCTTCAAATTATATTGTTATTTATATGCATAATATTGATACATATTAAAATGTGGGTTTAATATAAAAAGAAATTTTACTACCAAACGTAACATCATTAATTACATTGCAGTTGTAAGAATTATTGAATATTAAGATATTAATAGATATTAAATGAACATTAACAGGCAGTAGATATTAATTCTAAAATAATTAGATACTAATATAAGGGTTTGCATATATCACTTCCTTTTCAGGAAAAGAAATATTCTAACTCATTAAAATCATCTTCTTTATTTTTTTAATAATAATAGAAGAATGTGTGAATGTAAGACTTTAAAATATTTATTATTACAGTAAAGGCTTATTTAATGTTATTGCTTCAGTACTGGAGCCTTGAAAATAAAAATATACACAATTTCTTCCAGATTAAAAAAAATTCTCGCAAAATATCCTAAGGAAAAGAATGTTTTCTTTTGTTCTGTACTGTTCTGTTTTACTTTAGTTTGTTTTGTTCTGTTTAACTAATCACAACTGTGCAGAAATAAGAATTTGATCTAGCTAACAAATGTTTTTAATTTTCAGCACAAATAAATGTGAGTAGAAAAGTATGGGTGAATTAATGTAGTGCCAGCTTTCCTAGGAATGGAAAGTGGATTGTGAATATCTTCAAGAATGTGATGTATTTATTAGCTCTGAAAAACAAAAAGGGGGGAAAAATTTCCTCTGTGTTTTTAAATCATCAGCAATCGCACATAGTATGTTAATACAGGCAACAGGGCGTTAGCTAGCCAGAATTTCTATTCTATTCTGTGCTAAATAGAAAAATCGTAGATGTAGAAGGACACTTTGATTATATCAAGTAAAACAGGAAGCCGCCTCCATTCTTTCTCTCTCCATTTTCTTGGAAATGCTGCCAAGCGTGTCTCATCATTCATATTGAATTATTCTCGATGGCATTGAGATGTGTGAGACTGTCATCCAAAGACTGGCTTGTGCTGCTGTCACATCCTTTTTCTTCCTGAATCTTGTGGAAAACATCCAGCTGTGTTCCAAGCAACTCTTCTACTAATTCATAATGGGGGGGGGGAAAAACAAGCAGGCTAGGCAAAGCAAACCCAAGAGAGGTAAGAATCAACATTTGGAAAACTGGAGTTCCCCATCAACACATGGTGCAGTATTAGCTACTCACCAGTTGGCCTACCTTTTTGTTGAAATGACCTTATTTATCTCACAAATAAGATGAGATGTGCAATAAAAACTATACAACGGCAATACAAAAAACAATACACAATACACAATGAAAACATGAATATCGTAATTTAAAAGGCAAGGAGAGAGAATTAGATATTACAGACAATGGAGCTACTTCACTGGCTCAACATTCCTTTGACCCTGCCTGGCTCAGTTGATACAACCAAGTTTTCAAGGACTTAACAGAACATTGATGGGGATATCAAGCTCACGGTTACTTCAGGGCAGTTTCTTTATTGCTGCCACAGACAAAACTCTTGCCAGACTAAAGCACTTATCTGCCTTACTACTAGATATACCCTGTGAACTGCTAGGGGGAATCTATCTTCTTTCTACACACCAAAGACTTCGAAGTTTGCTCCCTGGGAAAGAGCCCCTCCCTCCTGTAACTCTGGCCTACACACACACACACCCCTGGGATGAGTTAACTTCAACTGCTTGTTGCCCTGATTTCAATTACTTCAGGTAATAGCCAGAGGTTTAATCTCATTAGCTCATGGATAGTAGTGCCATGACCTTTCCTTGGACAATTGTTTGAATATGAAGATCTCAGCCTGTGCTCTCCAGCTGAGATCAAAGGTTCCCATAGTCTTCAAACTCATAAGAACCAGTACATTCTAGGGAAGAGGTGGCAACTGAAAAAACTGCTGGAGTCTTGGATAGTTTGTATAAATACACAAAACAAATAGACTGAACAAATGTGCCTGAAATAGAGTTGTAGAGACCAACAATGAAATGCCTTCACATGCCATAATCACATACCCAATTGCCAACGTGTACATTGAAAATAATTCCTCATTGTTGTCCCTTGTATTTGGTTGATATGCAAAAGATGAATTATATATCCTATTCACATCCTTCAGCCTTCTTCCAAGTGAAGGAGGCTTGATTAGGCCAGAGTTGTATTATAAGCTTCAAATCAATACAATTGTTGGTTAACTACCTTCCTGAATTCAGGAAACTAGTCTTTACTAAGGTGGCATCCATCATCTTGATATAAGAACAATGCAAGTTCCTTTATCCCTTTCCCAAAACTTCAACAGTTTTAGTCTACCTAATTTCTCCCGACTGAAATTTCTATTCCACCAAAGTAAATCATTCGCTTGCTTGCTAATTATTTTGTATTAACACATTTTTACCAGTTGCCTCTCATTTTATCATTTGAATTTTCTACACTAGTAAATCAAATGTAACAACAGATAAAAGGGCATCCTTTCCTTCATTAAGAGTTTACCAATTATGAACCATAAACACATGGGCTTCATTTGCACAATCAGACAGTGCTAGGCAAAAAATGTTAATTTGGGTCAATGTGTCATACTTCAGAGACCTAGAAGTTGTTCTTAGCATCATTTGAAAAAAGATATGCTACATGATTAACACTTACAATTTAAAAAAAAAAACCTGGCAGATGTTTGTGATATTCTCCCACAGTGCAATGTAACACTTCTAGGACATAACCTTCGTATTTCTCCTAATATGTCTTTTGAGGAGCTGGCAATTTAAAGAAATGCTGCCTTGCCCGTGTATAAGCCTTTATATAAACCCTGCCTGCTGTCTCCCAGTTGGCTGCAACTCCAGCTGTACACCAACAAAGGGGTTTTTTTCCCTTCCTTTCCAGGCTTTTCCTCGCTCACTTCTGCTTTAACGCATCCTTTGGCTGCCAGGCAAATGAAGCCATTCAAATATTTGCTTATCTTGTCATCTGTTCTCATCAGACCTTGCCATTTCTGTCAGGCCCCACATGTCATTTCCAAGCATAACGTCATTAATACCTCCAGTGCACTAATAGACGCTTCACAGATGAACGCATTAATGAAATGTGTTATTGTTTTCTCTCACAGGACATTAACAATCTCGCTCACGTTGAGCCTGCAAAGCCGTGCGGTGGGGCTGAAAACCACTAGCTATCAAATGAACCCTCAGTTACGCCTCGGTAAGTTTAAGTTCAAGTTTATCGCTGAAGCTTCACTCATGTGAAGAGAAGATACAAGCCTCCAAGGTCTTTTAGGCCCAGCTTCAATTTCCATGAAGAGTAACAGGAAACAGCCGCCCGGGGTGGTGGGAGAGGGAAGCAGGGCTGCAGAAACCGACCCTGTCAAGATAAAATAAAGCAAGACCTGGATGTCACTGGAGTGATTTGTTTCTTGTTTCCCCCTTTTGCCTAGGGGCTTAATGATTTGAGTAATGAAGGCAGGATCCATTTTCTCTTTGAGTATACAAACAAGGGTGGTCTGGTCTTCAGCCAAATGTCAGCTATTTCAAGCCGGATTAGAGATGCTCCATCAAAACAACAGCAGATGAATTGGGCTTTTCTGATCAAAGAAAAGCATACTTGATAACAGGTGTCAATGAACCTTATACCTGCTGCGTTTGTGTCTTTTATATGTATTCCTATAAATCATAGGCAGAGCCCTCCGATGGTGTTTTAAGATGGCAGTGCTTTAGCTAAAAGAGAAGATGGATGGATGGATGGATGGATGGGAGGGAGGGAGGGAGGGAGGTTCTTTCAATGTTTTTATTTCTCTGGCTTGGTTTACTGTAGTGCAAAAAGTGCCAGTAATATTCATACTATAATTGTCACTCATGGGAGTGCGTCCTCAAGTCATTTCTACAACAAAGCTCACACCGAAACTTCCTCATGCTAAAATCTACTCACAAATTTGATCTGCAAAGGATTATAGAAGTCATTTGTCACGTGAAGGATGGAGTCCGGCCCATAAATTATCCTTTAGCTAGAGGGTTGGGTCACACAGCCCTGTTTTGCCCTTTGAGGAACCAATTTCTGGTAGTCATCGAAGCTACATTTAGTCCCCATTTGGAATGATTCTTCTTTATCTTAAGCCCTTTTCAGGCATTACCAAAAAAAGGTTAAAAGTGTTTATGTGCGCAGAAGGAATAAGTTCTGCCCTTCCCAAATTATGAACGTGACAGCTTTTCTCCAAAAGCATTCAAATTTCTGCAGCAAGAAAGGCTTCCTCTACCTGCAAGCAATTAGAATTGTGATAGAAAAGGACTTGAGCACACATAAAACTTACTGACTGACTTACTTAAAACCATTTCTACTATCTCATAACAATGACTCTGGACAGCATGCAAGAATTAAAACCAGAATAATTAGAACAACAAGCCAGATAAAAATGTAGACTGTCCCAAAAATGCAATTACAATAAAAATGGCGTCAGTTCAGCAGACCCTTTCGGCCTGAAGGCCTGGGGGAACAGCCAAGGTTTCAGTGCCTTATGGGTGGGAGGGAGGCATTTGGATGTCTGGGTGGATACTGTTTGTTTGTTCATTTGTTTGTTTAGTTATCTATTTGGAGTCTGCCCATCACCCTCAGAGAGCGACTCTGTGCAGTGATACTGTTCCATAAAGCAGGTCCCTGTTGTTATTATTATATCGATCTTATAGATATGTCATCTTTTTCTGCATTTGCAAAAAACAAACACTCCCCCCCCAATAATATTTTGTTGCTATTAGGCAGCCCTATACTGTATTCTCCATAATTCCTCTCCTAGCAGTAACATCACTTATGGTCTGAGGGAACTCATATATGTGGAGAAAAATAAAAAGGAATATCAAGTCAAAACTCTATACATTTTCTGATAACTTTCTACAGTCTTGTAGAAGCACAATTCCCAAGTTAGTTCTGTAGTACAGTAAAGCAAGTTTTATAACTATAACAAAAGGGTATTTAATTGCAAGTAGTACATTATACGTTTATGAAAAGCCTAACCCCTAACTAGCTTCATTCTACCATGAGGAGAATTTAAACTGCTCCAATTTTCCCCAAAGCTATCAGTTTGAATAGCAAAAGAATCCAGATTAATTGAATTGACACAATTAATATCAGGCCAAGTTTGACCCTATTTTATAGTAGGAGTACATTTTTTTGCCATTTAAAAGAATATGGAATAGAAGATTGATTTTCCCTTTATGAAGAGAAACTGCATGTAAGATCTGTGACAGTAACTGGATGGGTTTTCTGATCTTGCATAACCTGCTTCTTCACAGATCTTGCCAATCAGCTGCAGATCACAGCTTGCCTGATTCTGGTAATCAACTCTGCTTCCAAGAATCTGCCCCTTAACTTTCATTGCTATTAGCTAATTGATACACTTCATAAACCTGTAACTACTTTTTGCCATTACATGTCTTGCTCAAGTTCTTAACATTGCAGTCAAGCGTTTGTCATCAGCCATTTCGGTACTAATGCATATGCCACCATGGAACTGAGAGTTAATCGGCTGACTAACATTTGCAAAAAGTCATTTGGTGTATTAGATTTTGGTGTCCATCTTCCAGACAAGGTTCATTTCCCCCTAAGACTATGCCCCTGTAAGTTTTATTTAAGAAAATTAGGTGCGTCTTTTCAATCCTCCTGAAGATTTCAGCTCGGCTCTTATTTTAGATTCTTCATTCCTATAGCAGCAGGAATTGCTGGTTTGGCTCTGAAGAAGGGCTGAGCAACTTGCTCCCCTCTAGGCTACCTGCCCCACCTAGCCTGTTTCAGATCTTTGTAATTAAAAATTAAGAAAAGCTCATGTGTGGCAAAACAAAATGCCTGTCTCTACCATCAACTTCAGTTACCTTTTGAGGCCCATTTAAATTCCAGAGGCCTTCATAGAATTTTTTTTTAAAAATGTAGGTGCTAACAGCGCAAGGATCTGTTTGCAAATGAGCTGATCCAACAGAAAAGAGACAAAGATGAGCAATGCTGATAGGCTGCATCCTCATGTTTTAAAGAGATGGCAGGGAGCAATATGACCAGCTTATCATCTAGTAAATCAGGGGTGTCCAACCTTGGCAACTTTAAGACTTGTGGATTTCAGCTCCCAGAGTTCTCCAGCCAGCATGGGAATTCTGGGAGTTGAAGTCCACAGGTCTTAAAGTTGCAAAACACCCATGTGGTACATTGATGTTTTACAACAGGAAATTGAAAAAACATTCCAAAAGAAGGGAACACCAAGTTACCACTAAAGTGTTGCCAAGAAAACAACACGGATGTACCCATATCTTAAACAGGACCGCAGCTCAAATAAAGGGAGATCTTTTTTGCTTTTATATGCTGCCTGGCATCCAGTTTATGTTCTCCAAAATCCAAAGGTGGCTTGTATTGCCTGTTGAACATTCTAGAGGCAATAGAGTAGAAACATTTAGCTAGACTGATTCCTCTGCTAGCTTTCTTGAGCTCAGCTGTTTCCAGTCTCCTAAACTGGATTCCAGGAGTGGCAACATTTGCTTGTAACTGAGTGAATCTTGTTGATTATTTCACCTCAAGTATTTGTCTATTGAATGGTAAGTATGCCATCTTAACCATAGAACTCTTAGTGGTGTATAAAGCATCCATACTAAATACAGAACATAAATGGAATAATAAAATAAACCTGGAGAAGGAAAACAAATTAGCATTCCAGGATCATTGTTTAACTAACTTAAAAAGACCTTCAAGAAAGTTTAGCTTTGACTTGTTTCGAGAATGTGAACAGGGTTGGAGCAAGTCTGCCGGGGGAAGCTCGTCCCATAGAGTGGAAGCCGTGACAGAAAAACACACCCATGTTTGCACAGTGATAAGTCATTTTTCCCATGATGTTGATTCTACTTGAAATAAGTAAACCTGGAGACACCTTGATTGTCTTTGTTGGTTACAACTGGCTTTTTAAGCTGCACCCAGAAATCTATCAGGAAGCAGTGCAGATCCCACAAAACAGGTGTCCCATAGAGGGTCTCATTCTAATTATCATGAGAGTGAAAATAGAGAGGGAGGAATCCCAATAAATACTTACTGACACTTGGGGTTCCACCAGTGCTTGTCCTTCTCTTTCACTGAAAAAGCACATGAACATTTTGTGCCAATGGCAATTTCTGTGTAATCCTCAAAGACAGCTCCATGTAAAGCACATTGCAGTAATCCAACTGTGTGATGACAGCAGGGATTACTGTTGCATGATTCTATTGTCCCAGGAAGACCCCGAATTGGTGCATCAGCTGAAACTGGCCAAAGACCCTCTTGGCCAGGGCTACCACCTAACCATTTACTCCGAGTAATGGATCTGCTTCCTTAAGGAGAGGGTCACTCCTCAAGCAGCAACTCTGTGTTGCTTAGATTCAGCCTTAACAATTTATTTCCATCCAGACCTTAATTTATTCCACATTTATTGGGCATTTTCTTTGCCCCTGGTTTTCAGTTCATTCATACTTAGGAATTAAAAAGCTCTTTTTTTCCACCATTACATTACATTACTGATTTTAAATTAAAAATAATTACCAGATAGTATTTAGGAACAATACTGAGACATGCACAATTGGGTCCAACACACCTTTTTTTTATTAGCATTGCATATCAAAATTGCAGCCCTCATTTATTCGGGATTTTTTTTCCCATGTTCAAAGTTATAAATCATTCTGTTTCTAACATCTTCTTCAGTCTTTTAATGACACCACTGAGCTTGTTTGCAATAGTTTGCCCAAAGCTTTTCCATACACAGTATCTTAGCCAGAACAAGATCTAGCCAGCATTTTCACTAGAACTATGCCCAACGTTGCCTCATTTATTCAGGAAACAATTTTTGCTGGAGAACATTTAGGGATTGTTACCCACAAACACTATAATGATATTTATATTGTTCAAAATATACCAAGTTTCTTCTGATTATGACAACTGAGCCTCTATCTTCAAGGATTTATTTACTAATTAACCACCCAGAGAGATTCTAGAAACAAAGCACTCTTTGTTTTCTGAAGAACACTTGGTCTAACTGTAATCTTAGTTTAAACATTATAATTAAAAAATAATAACAGTTTGACAAGTTTCAGTAGCTGCAAAGATGAAACTGGATATTTGCAGAGAGGCAAGGTTAGGGGCCATCCACTTCCAGGCGAAAAGACATCTCTCCCTGGAGTATTTCCGACCCACACATCTAATCCCATCATAGCATCCTTCTGTTTAGCACCTTTAATGGCCTCTGGATGTGCTAAATACAGAGTGAACTTATCTCTTCTTATTAATTCACAATGCCCTCTGCGCAACAGGCTCAGATCCAGGAATCTCCACAAGAAAAGTGTTTTCGCCATTATAAGAATCCTTCAGAAGCCAAACTTCTAAGATGCCTCATGCTATTTTGTCTTCATTCCAATGTTTATAGTGAAGGAGAAAAGGGAAAGAGCAGCTCAAGCTTCAGAAGGAAATCAGGAAACCAAAGAGGTACAGTATATTACCTTAAATCTACTATAAGCCTATACACACATTATCTATTTATATTCATTCATTTAATCAGCCTATTTATATAAGGACTGTGTGGTGCCTTAGAGTCAGTCTCCGAAAGGATCTCTGGAGGCTATGGCTGAAAAAGTTAAATAGTGGCCACAATAGGTGCGAATGATGTTTCATTTCTTTTTTACATTTATCACATATAGAAAACAGATAGAATTCTTTACCCATTTCAACCAATATCTTGACTTTGTGCCCAGATCCCCAGATCCCACTAGATCTCCAAAAATTGCTTTGGAATGTCCAGGGGTGGAAACAGAACTTATTTGCAGTTACTCCAAAACTCTCATTTTTATATCTGTGTTTAAAAATATTGTCGAACTATAACAATTTAAAACTAAGTACATATTAAAAGTACAAACATAATAACAATCACCCAAATTCAAGCTGTTAAATAACAATCAAGGATGGTTGTTCAAAAAAAATCAGTTCACTTCAGATAATTTCAACTATTTGAACTCAACAATGGAGTTTGTAAATAATTAAATAAACAGATCATACAACACAATTGTGATAAATCTTGCCCATACTTCTCCCTTATTAAGCTATGTTTGAGGGGAGGGAAAAGATACCCAGACAATACCAAATATAGATGGATGGATGGATGGATGGATGGATGGATGGATGGATGGATGGATGAATGATAGATAGATAGATAGATAGATAGATAGATAGATAGATAGATAGATAGATAGATAGATAGATAGATAGATTGTAGACAGACAGACAGACAGACAGATAGATAGATAATCTCCCCACAGATGATTACATCTCTGATTGATCTCTATGATTCAACTTTATTGCCTAGCCAAAAGAAATCTGAAAACAAATGGTCAGGGTTAAGCTGCTTATATTAATTTCTTTCTTTGGAAGTTATCCAAAGCTTTGAAAACATGTCTTTGTCTTCAGGCATCTAAGGGAAAGTACAGACCTAGTTATGCCATGCCAACTCAAGGATTCCCAGGATGCCAAAATATTCAGGTTGAATTCTAAGTTACATCTTATTTGTAAAGTAACTATTTCTAACCCATTTATATTTGTCTTTAACAAATATGTTTGATTGAAGTGGGTTTATTTCTTCACACTGTGCACAAGTCATTATCAAAAGATATGGTGACAGCCATTGAATCTGTCAGCTTTAAAGGAGGTTTAAATCAATTCATGAAGGAGAAGCCTGGTCAAGGGATATCAACTCTAAAGACTCAGTGTTACCAAGAGCAAATATCTTTTGCAAGAAACAAGAACTGCAGACTTCTCCTGCTTTCAAACACCTAGAAGCATTGGGCATGTCCTTAGGAGAAACAAAATTCTCAGCTAAGTTGGATCTTGGCCTGGTTCTGTAGATCCATTCTTATTTTCTTATGTTCTTAGCTGAGATGTCAAAACAAGGGGGATTTAACATTTTCACTTTATTTTTTAAATACAACGATATGTCCAATCTGTTCCACAGCTGAAAAGCAAAAGATTTAGAAAGCAACAAGTGGAAGAAAATAAGTACAAACTCATCTGTCGCTACTCCCACTGAGATATGAAAAGAAAAAGAAATTTCAAACACAAAGTTCCTTCTCTTTTGGCCACTCAATCAGGGAAACGGCTTTGCACGAGCACACATGTAAAACTCTTTGCTACATGCCAATTAAGGTCTGGAATGTGTATGATTCACTCCAATAATTTCCCTACTGTGAACAGTAAAAGAACAACTCTCCCTGGAATCACGATCATAATTACAAATAGCTAGAAGGATCCGCTGTACAAAAATGAGATATTTTCTTCAGGTAAGACAATCAAAAATCAATTATGACTTAAACACAAGACAGCACTGCCAGGCCCTGGAGTTATAATAAGTAGCACTTGGCTTGCCTCTTCATTACCAAGGTAATCAAGAATGACATCGCTTAATTATTTGCAGTGATCCCATATAATTTGTTTCTGAAATGTTATGCTGAGTTAGCTTGCCTCAGTACGCAGCCACCAAGCAGTTCCTTTCTATGCAGTTAAATAAGAAATTAAGTATAGTAAAGCTCTTAGCAACTTGTTAAACTCAGTCATTTGAAAGGCTAGAGCAACATTCAGATGTGTGGACTTCAACTCCCAGAATTCCCAAGTCAGCTTTGCTGCGGAAGTTGAAGGTTCAACATAATTTATGGGGATGCTGAACTCTTGTGACTGCACAATGATTCCAAATTGATGGCACGTTTAACCCCTCCCTTAGACTCAGCCTGCTCATCTCCTATATCTACTAGATCAGCAATGTTCTCAGGATGTATGTTGGATACGAGGAGTCAAAAACCTCGACATGGCAATCATGACCATGCAATCAAAGTCCCCCCCCCCGCTCCTTTTAATGTACATTGTACATAAACACTCATAAAAGGGACAGGGCTTTTTTGGCATTTTCATGGACTTTTTTGATACCATTTTGATTCTCACACAATGTTCTAATGTCCATGCCCCCCACCCATGCTCAAAATCTCCCAGGCCTATCTTTAAACATATGTAAACTAGTCCTAGAGGGAAACCTTTTAATTACTGCAAATCCAAAATCTTTTATGATGTTATTTACAACTATCACCATCTGAACTGGGGTTTAGTATTAATCTCGATTTCATTCCCTTGACCTCTATTACTGACAAACCATTTATAGAACAACTGGATCAGGATGCCAGACCTATGCTGGTAGGTGATCCACAGATTACTGGACTCATTTTGGTTGGCCCTTCAAAATTAACCTGAAATTCAGAAGAAAAATGACCATGGTGGTTTTTTAAACTACCCCATTTTTGCCCCCACAAAGGTTTCAAACTTTGAAAGGACAGGAAGTGAATCCACCACCTGAGGCATCTCACTGCCACACCCTCTGAGTTCGAGGAAGCTGATAATAATCTAAATTTTAAAATGGAGCTCAGTTTAGCTGCTCAAGGAAGATGGCATGGGATACGGAGGATAGAATTGCAAACATCTACACTACATGCAATCAAATGCCCTTTTAGGTTACATTCTATACTGCATAACCATAAAGCAGAATTGAGAAAAATCATTACCTATAGTACTAAGATTTGAACTGCAACCTGCAATATTGGTCAATTGCACATGGTGCAGAATTAATTCAAATTGAGACAGAAAAGCAATTGGAATTCCCACTGATGCATAAACTGCCATCTTCTCCAAATTCTGTTATCTTGCTACAGCGATCAGGGGCCACTTTAATCTCACAGGCATTCCACAAATTTAGTTAAAGGGGGATTTCTTTGCCAGAGGCAGATGGGAAGAGTCCACTGGCTCTGTTTTGCTTATTACATGAGCAGCTTCCACCTCATAAAGCACAACCTTAGTCTACTAAGTGTAAGGGAAATTGGAGGCACTTCATCTATTTATACCCATTCCCCTCCTTTCATTTAGAAACTCAAAACAATACACTTGGGGCCTGCTCTGGTGTAGTTTTTCAGCAGCAATACTGTGGGACAGGGATGGGCTGTGAAGTAGTGACAGACCCAAAGTCACCTGGTGTCAGCCATTCTGTGGTTGAGTGGAAACTGTTCATTAAATTGACAGCCTACATCCTATTGTTCCCCCCCCTGCAAATCAAGCTTCTAATAGCCTTCAAAATATGACTAATTGGGTCTAATTAAAGATAAGGAAGCAAAATTTATCCTTGGAACTCAAGCACTAAAATGTTTCAGTGCATCAATTTGAGTTAACCAGTTGGGCATGATAACAGAACATCAACAAGCAACATCTTTTAAGAGAGAGAGAAATACTTAATGTAATTAAGCTATTTCAGGAAAGAATTAGGAATGGAAAAATCTATATTTATCTTTCATTAGCTAATTGGAATTTATGTAATCTCACTTTCCAAACCTATGTAAAAGTAGTATTCTCCAGATACTGCTAAATTATACCTCCCAACATCCCTTACCATTGACATAATCTGGTGCTTTTTGCCCACATCTACTATTTGCATTCTTCCAAGTTCTGTGATATACTGTGTAGCTCAAAAATATATAGAAACATATAAATTGAGGAATGTGCACACAAAATGCATTATAATAAGTTGTTGCAGAAGAAACAAGAAGTTAGGAAGTGAGCTTGGGTGTTAGGATACTAATCACAAAGGTTTGGTACCAGGAGTAAGTCAGGAGAAGAAGAAACGCAGCAACTTCAGAGTTGCTAAAGTAAATATAGGAAGAGTTTAAAGAAAAAATCAAATGGCTGCTTGTAGTCAGTAGGAAAATCAGAATTGGAGCTCCACACTGGAGGGGTTCTGCCCAAAGAATAGAGAAGCAAGTTACTTTGGAAAGAGTTTAAGTTTTGGTGGGCGTGTATTTTCCTCCTTGGTGGTTCCTGGATTACCTTTGTTCTGTTTCCTTCCTAGGTTTTCAAATAGTAAACACCAATCAGGCAGAAAACAATACTCTAATCCAGGGGTGGGCAACCTTGGCTCTTTTAGGACTCATGGACTTGAACTCCCAGAATTCCTGAGTCAGCATGGCTAGTTCAGGAATTCTGGGTATTGAAGTCCACAAGTCATAAAAGAGCCAAGGTTGCCTACCTCTACTCTAATCGAACCACCAAGAAATAAAACATCTCAAAACTGGCAGGGCAAGCTATTATATATAAACAGGGGCTCATTTTGATGATGTTTCCTAGTTGGATAATGTAATGTCTGCAAGCAAACAACCAAGAGCAGAATTAAGAAACTTTGAAAAGAATCAAGAACTCTATAGTTCAACCCTGAGCTTCAGCTATTCTCTTCTATTGGATACCCATGAGTAGTCCAGAGGGTAAAAAGTGTAAAGCACAAGTGTAAAGCTGCATCACTTTGTGCAACTACAAGTCCCCTCACTGCTGCTGCTAAGATCTTGGGATTCATCACTTGGCAGTTGGGCCAACACTCAAAGAGGGAGGAGCTAGTGGACTTTATCAGAGAAGAAATCACTTGCATTGGCCAAGGGAGAACTGAATCTTGGACAATAGGGAAGAGACATCAGTTGGAGACCCAACCCAGAAGGTATGATGAAGAGTTAGGAAATCTACACGGTGACCCCCCCCCCTAGACTTTGTAGTGAGCATTTAACCAAAGGATGAAGGGGAGTTTATTTGTTCAACAGCCAATGGATTATTTCAAGGGACGCCTCATCCCAGTGACATCTACCCATCCTATCAGTTCACTAGGAAAGTCATATTATGGGTCCTGAATATTAAGACGTGGTGATCTGATGGGACCCAGGAAGAGAGTTTTTCCTGTCACACTGCCCACCCTTTGGAAATCATCTCCCTGAACTTAGATTGGCCTTGACCTTCTGAAAGGCTCTAGAGCAGTGTTTCTCAACCCTGGCAACTTTAAAATATATGGATTTCAACTCCCAGAATTTTCCAGTTAGCATGACTTTGTCCATGTGCCTGGGAATCCAGCTGTAATTCAGAGCCTGCTAGATGGCTGTATTGATGACTTGCACTTGCATGCTTTTTATGTTTTCTGGTTTTAATTTTGGTTTATAATTGGGTTTTTAATTGGGTTTTAAAGGGGGTTATTGTGTTTTTAATGATCTGCTAAATCTGAGTAAGCCCCCTAAAAAGATGGGTTCCACTGAGTTCTGTAGCCTAATGCTGATTATATTTCTCTCTTGTATTATTCATGTGTTTGTCTATATGCAATTTCTTAATAATGTAAGTAAACTAGACAATCCATGACCTGTTGGGCCATTGTTTCAGAGATACTTCCTTACCTTACACTTGTATATTTCTGCACATCCCTATGTCTCTCCCATCTATCCACACACCCCATGCACTCTTTCTGGCACACATATCATGCCTCTCACATACCTCCTAGCACCCTACACACCCTCCCAATCCATTAATAACATCAACAAAATAAAATAAAATCTGAGTAAAATTAAAATGGTTCAGTTCAGCTATTTCTAGAAAAAGGAGGGTTTGTGAATTTTACAATAAAAAGGACAAGAAAAGAAAGGCACTTAGCAGAGACACTACATTTTTCAGGAAATGATGAGAATTCCGAGAGAAAGTATCACCTACAAATCTGTACAGAACATATACAGACTGCTGGAAGCATTACCACTTATTGAAATCCCTCTGGGCATCAATAATTGCAAAAAGAGCCAGTTGATAGCCTTTCACTTCTAAAAGCTATAAAAGATGTGATGAACCGGGAGTCAACTCTGCCTGTTTCACAGCATAAGCAGTGATTTCCAGCAAAAGCTAGGGATGATATACAATTCTGTGAGAATTTTTCACCAAAAAGGCAAACAACAACATATTCCCCACCACCACCTCTCTGCAAGAATTTAAGGCCACCATCCTTTAGAAATCAAGTCTATACGTCTATAAGAAATCAAATATATAAACTGAATAAGTAACATTTCTTTCTGAGAGAAGTAAGTTTAGGTGGGGATCCTATGGAATCACCCAACAATTGGGCATTCAACTGTATTGTTTAAACATTTCCACTGGAGGTCATTCTCAATGAAATTTGTCAGACCATCTTCTCCAGTAGTCCAGTAATCACCTTAAAAGGCCGCTACATACTTAGGGGCCTTAGGACTGGACGAAGATCTCAGCCATTTTTAACATACTATAAGAATATTGTATTGGATATCTTCTCAGTCCCTTGATGTGGGAGATGACCAGGCTGCACAAGAGCCTAAGTCCACCACCATCCCCTTGAAGTCCGTTGACTCTTAATCTGGCGCCATTTTGCCTTGACTGTTAGTAGATCAGATTCTTGTGTATAGGTAGCACGGAATGAAATCATAGTGCTATTGAACTCTATCCTGGCTCCTGATTTTTTGCACCTGACATTCATAGCTCATTATTCTTTAGGCTTTGCAGCTTGCAGATACCAGCACAATTCCTGAATACTATATGGAGCAATGGAATGGCCAGCATTTGCTAACGGCTTCAAGATGAAGTATTAGTGGCAGCAACAGATAGGTTAGTAATACCCATGGTAGCTCTTTTCTTTTCTTCCCCCAACTTCCCCCTCTCCGTAAAAAATGGACGAAACTTTCTTTCTCATCACACATATTCTAGTCAGCATCCATAGTTTGAGAATTTTTAAAATTGGACTAATTTTATTCTTATTTAAGTGATTTTGATAGGGGTTTTTTTGGTGTACTTGAGCAATAAATTTTTTAAATACTTGATTGCATCCTTCCCGGTCATAAATTTTGTAATTGTTTTAATGATACTGAAGCAAGCACAATATAGTTAATGTATTTGTTTATTTACTGTGAATATTTATACACAGTAAGCACTCAATGAATTGGCAATGTTAAGGCCAGTGCTCAGTATAAATCATTTCATGAAAATTTATTGTTAATTTTCTAGAATCTGATGCACAGTCCAACGCAGTAAATCGAATTCTGTATTCCAAACTTGATTTAGTCCTTCCACACTATGATAAATGCATTTTAGAGGGGTGATATTTGGGAGGAGGAAGTAAAAGCCATGTGGTGCCCATAAATAAAACAGAGGATGGAATAAGGAGGAAGAAATCAAAAGAATTACATTTTTAAAAAAGGTAAGTAGAACCTACTGCAAAAACTGTTGCATTAGAAGAATGCAGGATATTAAAGATTGATTTCTTGGTGAATTAATAACATTAAATTAATTGATTAAAATAATCACTTCAAAGAATTTTGAACAGTGCAAATCATAAAATGATTGGGATCATTAATAAACATGCTACGTTATTCTGTCGGCAATACTGTCAAATTTATTTGGCATTCATGCTCTCTTTATCTTCTTCACTTTGACAGAAGTGGATGCTAAATTGCAGTATCTAGTACACTTGGAAGGTTGGAAATTATTGTGGGTAATTTCCAGTTTTATTTGCTCCATCACATTCCCAGGCAGTCTTTATATCGAGGTTTAAAACAACTATACATGCCACTCAGTTCAACTAGCAAAAATACAACTTAATTTGTATTTTGATCTGAAAAAGTCAGATAAACCTTTCCAGAGTCACTGGAAACTCTGGGTACTAATTAGCATAGACAGTCCCAAAGAGAGTGGTCTTTGGTTATTCCAATCTTAACCTTTTTATATTGTTCGGAGTTCTTGGTGTTGAGCTTGGTTATTTGCTTGCAGACATTTCAATACTTACTAGGAAAACATCAGAGCACCTTACCTACTTGGATAATGAAATATCTGCAAGAAAATAACCATGCTCAGAAAGCACCAAGGGCTTCACAGTTCAGCCCCTGAGCTACATATATATCCTCTTCTACTAGAACTTTTTAAGTTGATGGCAGTAGCAGAATAGCCATAGAAAGAAGGATTTCAGGTGATCCTTCCTCTATTCACTATGATGGAAACACTTTAGTGAATAAGGATATGGTGTTCAAGTATCATTCTATATATTGTTTCCACACCTTACCGTTACAAAGAATATAGCTTGAATCAGATCTTTTTACATAAGAATGGCTCCAGAGGACCAAGATCTGTCTAGACCAGCTTTACTTTTATAAGAAATGATGAAAGCTTCAACCTCACAAGGGATTGATTAGTCCTGGTATACGGTAAGTGGAATTAGATTCCTTGTACGGAGGTGTCATTAAGGCAACTGTGAAGTAGTTGAGGGATACATTTGACCTCGCTGTGATGTTTCAGGGGCTATACACCGAAACGTCAGGAGGAAGGGTAGGACAATCTTCGATAACATTAAAAAGTATAATTTAATAGAATTCTTTGGAGGAACTTTAGAGGCTGCACTTACAGCTTTGGAACCACATGAGTCTAAAATCCTATTGTTATCTACATTAAGGCACCAATCAATGACTTGCCTAATCAGCCTTTGGCAGCCTTATTATGTCATTTTTCTTGCTAGTTTTATCCAGTTTCTTTCCTTTTAATGATCCATTCTAATTTTAAAGTTTTTGAAAGCTCTTGAGTGTTGCCCATAAATGGAGCAAAACATTATTGCTGGTTGCAAGCTTATCATCGTACAGCATACTTGCACATGTGTATAAATGCTTCAGATCTGGAAGATTCTTGGACAAGACATCCTTGCTACTCCAACTCATTAAGTATACTTATTTATAACCTCTAGTAATATGGATGACCTTAATTTACATCCTCTGTAACCATTGGTGCTGATGGCCAAGACTGATAGGGGATAGAGCCCATTTGAGGGAGGGGCTCAGCCTGGTAAATGCAGGGGATCAAGTCAAAGCATTAGGCTGAAACCCCAGATCTTTTGATCCACAGCATCCAATTCCAGAAGGTCATGTCTTCCTGTTCAAAATGCTATCAAAATTATATCAACAAACTACTTAAGCAAGGACAAAATGTCGACATTGCACATAATGGAATGTCTGGGCAAATGCATTTTGGGGGGTGGGGGCAGAATCAAAACAATCTTATATTCTCTCCCTATTTGTTTCCCAATAATTCAGGTTGCAAATTCACAAATTTACATGTAAACAAGATTGTTTAGACTCTCATAATTTTATATATTAAACTTAAAGCCTAATTAGCTTTTCAAGTCAAACTGATTATGTCTTGTTGACTTGTTTGCTATAAGATTCATTCGGATACATAAAATATCCTAAGCAGCGTTCCATCTGAATCCTATCAAGCAAAGCTACTGAAGCATGAGGCCAATGCAAGCAGCGAAGCAGAAGACCATGCTATTACATGGATAAATGCTCTAGAGTTACTGAAGCAATATAAAAACAATCACAGAACATTGCTTTCTGAAGCCTCCAATGCAATTCATTTTTAAAAAAAGAAAAAAGAAAGAAAGAGAGAGAGAAGCGGGAAGAAGCCATTTGCTATCCAGAGATCTTTAGCTGCCCACCCTCCTAAAGTGAAAACCATTTCTCTTCTTAAAGCCAAGGAGCGTGGGGACAATTAGACCCAAAGGGTACAGAGGGATTTTTCAGACCAATTGTTCTTAGCATATACTTATACACTAAATCAAGATGTTAATAGTGAAATACTGAAGGGCATGCAAATGAAGCTGAAAAAGGAATAATTATTTTCAGCTGAGCTTCCCTTTTCAGTTCATTAGCCTACTTTCACAAAAGATAGAATGATCTGTTGGCATCTCAACTGCAGTGTGGTCTTTTAAAAGCCAGGATTTTAATTTAAATTTCATTGAGGCCTCATCGGGGAGAAATATCTGCAATTAGAGGCTAGTTTCCAGTTCTTAAGATATGCTCGTAACATCCCGTACCAATCTTAGATAAACCTGACCATTTCTGAACCAGGGCTTCCTTTGTGCTGGAGCGCCAATATTAAAGAATATCAGGTTTTCGGCGGGGGAAACCCATATATGTAAACATCCTTGCATCCATGGCCACGAAATATCTGGTCAATAACATTTCTCTGCTGCAAATGGATGGAAACTATTTCAAAATGAAAGATTGACCTCTAGTTACCTCCAATCTATGGTTCCCAAAAGGATTCTGGATCCCCATTGTAGTCGTAAGGAAATCAAGTCAGTGAATAGTTAGAAGCTGTTTACAACATTCTTGACTCCAGAGGAGAAAAGAAGGAATTAATTGCTCTTGTCTGATACAGTATAAGAGCACTAAGGAGTAACCCAGTTATGGTGAAGGAGGCATTAGGGATTCCTAATGAGAGCATATGGACTGGGGACAATTGGGATCTAATATTTTAAGAGATTTTCCACAACTACACGAATGTCACTTCCTCAATTCATTCCTGGTCCCAGACATTTTTTCTATCTAAAGCAAGACAATAGTGCCACCTCTGCCAGATAAATTAGCCTAATTCAAGTACCAGTTCTTGCTTTCTATTACCATCCTCATCCCAGTCTATGACACCATCTAAAACTGTTTATCTTTGCTTCATATACAGTCAAAGCCACCATTACTTCCCTCATTTCATCTATTTACTATTCACTATATAATAGTAGTAGTAGTAGTAGTAGTAGTAGTAGTAGTAGTAGTAGTAGAGTTAGAAGGACCTTGGAGGTTTTCTAGTCCAATCCCCTGCTCAGGCAGGAAACCCTATACCATTCCAGGCAAATGGTTGTCCAGTCTCGTCTTAAAAACTTTCATTGTTGGAGCATTCAGAACTTCTGGAGGCAGGTTATTCCACTGATTAATTGTTCTAACTGTCAGCAAATTTTTCCTTAATTCTAGGTTTCTTCTTTCTTTGGTTAGTTTCCATCTGTTGCTTCTTGTCCTGCCTTCAGGTGCTTTGGAGAATAGCTTGATTCCCTGTTCTTTGTGGCAACCCCTGAGATATTTGAACACTGCTATCATGTCACCCCTTGTCCTTCATTAAATTAGACATACCCAATTCCAGCAACCATTCTTTAAATGTCTCCTAATCAACTTTGTTGCTCTTCTCTGTACTTTCTAGAATCTCGGCATCTTTTTTTAACATCATGGTGACCAAAATTGGATGCAGTATTCCAACTGTGGCCTTACCAAGGCATTCTAAAGTGGTATTAATACTTCACGTGATCTTGATTCTATCCCTCTGTTAATGCAGCCTAACACTGTGTTGGCTTTTTTGGCAGCTGCAGCACATTGCTGGCTCATATTTAAGTGATTGTCCACTAGGACTCCGAGATCCCTCTCATAGTTACTACTACTGAGCCAGGTACCACCTACAGTATACTGTATCTGTGGATTTGGTTTTTCTTGCCTAAATGTAGAACCTTACTTTTTTCACCACTGAATTTCATTTTGTTAGATAGCACCCAATGTTCAAGTTTGTCAAGATCCTTCTATATCTTAAGCCTATCTTCTGGAGTGTTGGCTATTCCTGTCAGCTTGGTGTCGTCTGCAAATTTGATGAGTTCCCCATCTATCCCCTCGTCCAAATCATTGATGAAGATGTTGAAGAGCACTGGGCCCAGAACAGAGCCCTGGGGCACCCCACTACACACTTCCCTCCATGTAGATGCAGTTCCATTGAGGATCACATGCTGAGTACAGCCGGTCAGCCACTACTAATCCATCTGGTGGTGATGCTGTCTAACCCACATTTTTCTATCTTATCAAGTAGTAGATTTTGGTCTACTTTATCAAATGTCTTATCGAAGTCCAAGTAAATTATATCCACAGCATTCCTCTGGTCCACTAATTGAGAACCAGTTTGGTCTGGTGGTTAAGGCAGCAGACTAGAAAATCAGAAACTGTGAGTTCTAGTCCTGCCTTAGCCATGAAAGCCAGCTGGGTGACTTTGGGCCAGTCACTCTCTCTTACCCCAACCATCTCACAGGGTTGTTGTGGTGGGAAAAATAGGAGGAGGAAGGTGTGTTGTATATGTTCCCTGCCTTGAGTTATTTGCAAAAAAAAAGCAGGATATAAAAATATTAATAATTTCCCCATTATTGGTATTACATTGATCTTTTTGAAACACATAGATAATATACCTATGTGTGTTTTGGACAATTGTCAGATGCCCAGCAGGACATGCCATCTTTTTTGTCCTCATATTCTCCGTCTATCAGGCATAGCCTTAAAGTCAAATTCTACCTGTTTTTTTTAGTATCTCCTCAGTTTTTCTCCTCAGCCAAGACTTCCCTAAAAATGCTAACCACAAGTTAATTAGTTCTGTTCTGTTACCTTAAATCACTTGATTGGCGTCCTTGGCCTCAGCTGCTGCCTCAAATTGACAAGATCTTCATCACTTATGCACTGAAGACTTGCCTCCTTAGTGGCTTCTGCAGATGCCAATAAAATTAAACTGTGCTTTCTTTCTCCCCATCCTTTCCTTTTCAGAGATCTGATCACCCTAATTTCAGTAGATATCTTACATCTCTGGGTTATAGCATTACAAACAACCCCCTGAGGATAGCAAAGGACTAGAATTTTCTGAATCTTTTTATATCTGGAGTAGCCAGTGGTTCTCTTGATTTTTGCAGCCCAGATATGGTTGTGGGGGACATCATTCAAACCCCAAGTGAGCTATTTTGCAAATGTCACCACACAGAGGAACTACCTGTGATAAACGGTGTCTACAAAGGGGAAGATGACATGATAGACTACAGTGAAGTGTCAGTTTCCCAGGAAAGAGGAAGCACATTCCAGAAAGTGACGGGAGGGGACAAGAGGCAGCCCAGCCAGAATTACATCAGAGACAGAGGAAGAGAGTTAGGATAGACACTCCCTAGAATCTCCCATTAGGGTGAGAGTAGTTTAGTCTGGCAAAATTCTGTCTATTGGGCTTGAATAAACAAAGACCTGAATGCTGCCTTGATTGTTCTATGTCAGACATGTCAAACACAAGGCCCGGGGGCCGGATGCGGCCCGCGAAGTGGTTTCATGCGGCCCGTGAAGCCATCCTGGAAACAGTGAGGGAACGGCCCCCGCTGCCTTGGCCCTGGCTCAGGCCAGCCGGGAGCCAATGTACAATTTTGTGGTGGCCATCTTGGCACTTGCCCCAATGGACCATGCCTTGGCACTTGCCCCGGTCCCACCCCCTTCTGCCAGAGACCCTCAGATCTGTCCCACTCCTGCCCAGGCCCCCATAGGCACCCTTGACGCGAATGATGTAGAACTGACCACGCCCACCCAGTAGGCCACACCCACCCAGTAGGCTGCACCCACTCTGGCCACACCCACCCGGCGCCCCCAGGGCAACCGCAATGCTGATACGGCCCTCAGTGAAATTGAGTTTGACACCCCTGTTCTATGTCATTCTTGAGTTGGACCCGACACCAACCCCACAAATGGCTATTGTGGTGAATCTGACTAATCACAGAAAGAAAAGCGGTCTGGGAAGGGTTAAGCAGCTTCCTCAAGAATCAAAGATATACCAAAGGTCTGAGCTCCAGAACACCAATCCATTTCTCCGAACCCCACTTATTTTTCCCAGCTAACTGCATTTCCCAATTTTTCTCTTACCCCACAGGGAACAATATCCAATCTTCTTAAGAAGGTATAGTATTTCTCTCCCCCTCACAGCATATTCATCCACTTCTAGATTCTCTGTTTTCACCTAGTGAAAGTTCTGAGGAGAATTTTTTTTTCTCCTCAGTTGACAAAGGAAGGGAAAGCATTTCATTGTTTGCGGAAGTGGCCCACTCTCTCCATTTTAGGGTCTTTGCCATCTGCTTTATTGGATTGTTTTCCCATTGATTATTTTGGGAGGCAATTAATCTATGCCCACTTTAGAGCTAAGGGAGTTTTCATACCTCATCTATCCCCCCTCCACGGATGTTGAAGATCTGTTTTCAGTGGAGCCCAAGTTGAGAGGTTCATGTCTACCTACAAACAGGAGGCCGATCTGTTTCAGAAAGATCCAAAACCACCTGTGGTCTTTGCTGAAGCTCCTCAGAACCATTGCAGCTGACTCTAATCAGCATCAATCACTTGATAAGGGTTGCAATGACTTTTTAAGGTTAAAGGGGCAAAAATTCATGGATTTTGTGCAGTGAGGAGCTTTTAAAAATAAACTCTTAAAAACTCTGAAAGCCTGACAGTTTTAGGTTATAATGTGCCTCTGAAATAACTTACTTTTTATTACATATTTTTAAATGACTTTTTCTGTACTCCTGTCTGCCCTGAGGTGGCAGTATTATCATTATCACTATTGTTGTTACAGTTGCGTTAGGCAATGCTGCCCTCTTGTGGCAACTTTTAAATAAAGGGAGCTTATTCTCATCTGTTGCCTGGTGCCATCTTTTTATGGACATAGGCATTTTTTATCCTGTTTGAAAGGGGGGGGGGAGAAACACTTTGGGTTGAATTAAGTAAAAAAAAAACACATACAAATCTGGCCAAAATGATTGCAGCACTAGTCTCAGCACTGTGCCTAATTGCAGCTTTATCATGACGAAGCTAAACTGTAAATTGCACTATTTCACACAAAACAAACCCAGGATTCCTTGTAGAATTTGAGAATGTCAGTCAGTCTCACCCTGATTGTTTTCATGACAAGCACTGTGAGGTGAGATTTGAATCATCTCATATGCTGCCTGCATCAGAATGACAGAAAATAACTGGGAATTGTATTGCTCTGAAAAGTTGAATTACTTTATAAGGTCTGGTCTTTGATTTGATTATAAAAGAGAAAATGATAGAGGAGAGAAATACATAGGGCCATTCACAGATGAAATTGTGTCACTGGAAATAACTAGGTATTAGTAAAGTAGATATATAGGGAAAAGAGAGAGAGACATTCTTTGGAAATTTAAAATGAAACATTTTACTTTAGAACAGGGGTCTTCAAACTTGGCCCTTTTTATGACTTGTGGACTTCAACTCCCAAAATTCCTCAGCCAGACATTCCAGTTGAAGTCCACAAGTCATAAAGGGGCTAAGTTTGAAGACCCCTGCTTTAGGAAATAGCCTGTGCTGGCTAAAACTGTCTAGAGTTGTAGTTTAGAAATATATGATGTTGTATGGTTTTCACATCCTACCTTAATGCCACAATTCATTAAACAACTAAACTGATCAATCAGATGTTGTGCTATATTTTGATGCAGCAACCATTTCTTAATGCTATATTTGGTACCAAATTAGCAACATGGCAATTTTATAAATATAATATAGAAATGATAAGGCTTTGATTTAAAAAAAGGGAGGGGGAGTCAATATATTCCTTTTCCAAAGTATTTCCCATAATTTTGGATAAAATTAACGGAATATTAAGATGAAATCAAAAACATATTTGAAACTTAGAATTATTATTCATTTTGTAAATGTATCAGACTGCCCCCCCAAGAAAAGTCCATCTCATTTTTAAAATTATATTTAAATTATATTTTTGTATAATGTTCTAGGTTGAGGACAGGATTTGTGATTAATGTTTTTATACCCTTATTTTCTATGTCAATTCAGCTAAAATTGTGTTACTACCTAACTACCCTGCTACAATCAATTTCACTCTTTGGAATATTAATTATATTCACATTCACATTAATTGCAGCATCCTTTTATTCATTACCAATGCAGATGAAACAAAGAGAAAGCCAAAAAGTTTTGTTTTCATTATTCATTCTAATGTGTGCTTGTGTATGCGTACATATATGTATGGCATACACTACATATTTCTACACATGGAGAAAGTACAGCTGGTGTTTCTTATCAAGTGCTCATGTAAATTATTGCCCCCACAATAATCAAATGTATTAAAATGATTTCTCATTGCTATTGATTTCATGGGATAATTTCTCTGCCCCATTTGTTTGAATGTTTCCTGCAATAAACATTAAGCTTGGTGTTAGTTTTCAGCCACTCACCATTTGCAGATAATGTATATTGAGAAATTTCCTGACCAGAGTTAAATGTTGTCATCAGCACAGCAGTCCTGAAAATTCTTCATTTTTGAAGAAGTCTCCTGGCTTTTAGATGGGAAGGAGGTAAAATATGAAAATATTACTTAAAGAAAAAAAACAAAATTCAGCACTACTGTTTTCTTTCCTTACTGTTGCTTGCTGTCCAAGAAGGGTCACTATCAAGAGTGATTACTGCCAGTGTAGTTATTTAACACACCCCAGTCAGGTCTGGCTGCGTGGACATTGTTTATAAGGAGCTGAGCAAACACAGTTTGAAAAACAGTGTCCCCAGCTAGGAATAGGCGAAAAACTTTCTTCTGCACCCATAAGGTACACAGCACAGAGTTTCTGATGCAAAAGAAAATTGCCTCCACCCATGGAATTTAACTTCTAATGAATTGATTTACAGCTGGGATGTTCCAAATAAGTGCTTATGAAAGCTCATAAATATAAATAAGAACTTGAGATGATTATGTGTCAAGCAAGCCCTTTCTTGTAGCATGTAGAACCAGGTTTCATTTGTCTTATGTTCCACACCCTCTGCAAGTATTTTCTCCTGCTGCTGGGCTGCAGAAAGAAAAACCAAATCTGATTATTAAATCGAAAGATGACCTGTAGAATATGCTTGTAGCTTCAGTTGATTCTTTTTACGTCAAGAATGGACAGATATCACCACTCCCAAAGAAGCTTTGATGTTAAATTATTGGAATTCAATGCAGCTAAGATTCATAACTAGAGAACAGACATTAGAACATGCTGGCCCACGAAGCCGTGAAATTTCCTTCACTGGAAATCTTCAAATAAAGCCTGGATGATCATTTGTAGAGATGCTGTAGTAGTATATCCCACACTGAGCTGGAGTTGGAACAATGGACCTCTAAAATGGCTTTCAATGCTATGACTCCATCAAATGCGTGAAAGTTCATGATAAATATGGCCAAACAGATCAGAACCCATTCTAAGGTCAACTCTACAAAATTTTACCTCTTCATAATCAATTTGCAATGTAACAGGTGGACAAAAATCACTTTTATCCACTCTTGCTTGAATGCCAGCCTTTTTTCAGAAGACCAATGTGAAATATGCTTTCTATTTTATTTGGCAGGTTTTGATTAGCCTGTGGCTTTTTGAATTACTGCTTATTTTATGAAAGAAATGTGCCAGACTGGACTATGGCTTTATTGGAGATGAAGTATTTATTAATTATATCTGAGGTTGGTATTCTTTTTAATGATGTAATAGTAGGATAGAATTGAACATGATAAGTGTAGGGAGGAGACAGTATTAAAGCTGAAATTGAAGAATTCATATTCACTGGATCTGGAAAATTATTTCCCAGACTCAGATCTGTCAAGCTCGAATAATTGATTTAGGCCTGTATTACGTAGGCTTGTGAGCCTCTTTAACTATATCCAACTTTAAGCAATAACCACTTCATCATCATAACTAAAGGGGTTGTGGGGGTGGGTGGTGGGTGGGAAAGATTAAGGTCATTCTTCATTCCTGGCTACTACCTGAATGCACTACCCCCATATCAACAATACATTCACCACTGCTCTAACACAGGCTCCAATCACATTAGTAGAGGCTTTCACCAACTAGAGCAGGTATGTCAAACTCGCGATGTCACGTGACACTGCGCGACGTATCTTGACTTTTTCCCCATTGCCGGCAATGGGGTGGGCGCGGTTTCGGCATGATGCATCCAGCCCTTGGGCCGGGAGTTTGACATGCCTGAACTAGAGGATCAACAATCTAACACCCAGAAGACAGAGGACAGTCATGAAGAACTCTGTCCACGTCCTCAGAACCAACAGACTCAAACTCTCCCCAAATAAATACAATAGACTAAGCTGGTCCTTACTCACTTCAGCTGGTCCCTCCTAGGTTGCATCCAATTTGAAAGTATCTAAGTATTTTTATCCTGCAAAGTCACCACTAACTCTTCATGGCAGCCCAACAGATGATTTTTATGGCCTGTCCTTTCCCCCAAATGAAAAACTACTTTTAAATGGGCTGCCAATCATTAATCAGAGAACACAACAAAGGTGGAGAAATAGTTTACCACTCTTAGGCCAGTCAGGAGCTTCAGTACCCTTGCAGTCATTCGCCCTTATGACCACAGGGATGTTGCTGCAGCATCCCTTCTCTCTTTCCACCCCCATCCCACCCCAATGGGACCCTGCAGTGCTCGGGCCTGGCGCCCATGCCTCCTGGAAGCAGCCGCCATTTTCAGCACTCCCAACAATTCCTTGCGTAAATAGTGGCTGCTTTCAGAACTTTTCTGCCCTGATCAGCTGGTTTGCAGTCTCCCAACTAGTTCTTGCTAGGCTTTGGAGAACTCAACTGCCTGCCTGCAAAGGTATCAGCTTCAGGATGAGCTTCTCAAAACCTTTCCCTTACTTAACCCTCTCCCTTCCCCTCAAAAACCATATTTCACAATACAGACAGTCCTCGGCTTACAACAGTTCGTTTAGCGACTTTTCACAAAAGGGTCCTTTTTCAGAATTCATGTTTCAGTCTTTCCCACCTAAGACTGAGTTTTTGAAATTAGCTGTAGCCCGATACATCTTCTGGGAGTTACAATATGGTTAATCTCTTTTTTTTTTTAAAAGCTGCATTTTTTAAAAAATAGGCTTAAACTAACATTTCCAATAAACACAGATTTCCTGTGGCTTATATAACTTTATTTCTAAGAAAATATGATGCAGCACATTTGGGGCACACATCCTTTTAAAGCATGTTATACATATCAAAGCATTTAACAGATTAAATCTTCCAGAGGACAAATATTGCCTTTAAAATGGCACGTACTATAAACAGAGACAGTAAGGACAAAACAATTTGTGATCACTAATTGCATGAAAAATATATCATATATACAGAATTTACCAAAGAAACAAGTCTAGTTTCCTGTGAAAATAAATAAATAAATGCAAATAATGTAACAACTAAATAAATATAAACATTTACTTTGGAAGTTAAGAGTACAAGGTAAATATTCAACAATTCTTTTCAGAAGTTGGCTGAGCGCAGTTCAGTCAGGACTTTCATACTGTGATTTTTCTCAATGCAGAAACTGTATTACTTCCTGTGACTCTAGAAGCCTGGTTATATTTTAATCTGTTTCAAAAAAAATCTCTGTGACTAGATCTTGTAGCATGAATGGAGCTCTCCCTGAAAAGATAAGTCTCTAATGTCTCTTGGCATTGGAGCCCCACATCCACAAAATATTGCTGATTTAGAATTCATCCTTCAAGAGAAACCCAAATTATAGAAAGTGTAACTCTGCTGATTTAAACAATATAGTCTTGGTGGACTAATAAAGCCAATACTTCTTTTGTTTCAAGTGCTAAGTGCCTTGTTACTATATTAAAATCTAGGTTTGTACATGCATGTCATTCAGCAAGGCAATTAACACGTACTTGGTAATTGGTTTATAATTCCTATGAACTAAACTTTATTTTTTAAAAACCATCTTACACTGACTTATTTGCATCCCAAGCAAGGATTTCTGAATTTAACTACAGGTACTTCGAAAAAACATCTTTAAAATTTCAAAATAATTAAGAGAATAGTGAAAACTGACACCTATAAAAGAGGCTTCAATCATTATAGGAGAAGCACAAATATAAAAAAATAAGGAATCTGCAAAACATTTGTGACTCACTTGCACAATTGTGCTTTGGGGTTGGCTTAATATCAAAAATGTTCATTTCTAAACTCCTCTTAATTCTATATGTTGTCTTCTACTGTTATATCAAAACATCCTCGCTATTAAAAAGACTGTAGTGTTGTAAGCTTCCCCGTTCTGTATGACAAAACCATTTTACTGGGACACAATCTTCATGTACAGTTTAACATTATGAGAGAGATTTGAACATAGATACTTCCAGATATTCTCATTCTAGAACTTCCCCAATTCCTACAGAACAGTAAAGCTAAATAGGGTTAACAGGAGTTATAAGACAGTCTGGTGGGCATCTGCTTCAGAAGTTACTACAATCTCAACTACTTGTATTATAACTATTTCAGCTTTCAAATAACCAGACTTCCACTGGGTTCAAAAACTCAATGGAATTCTAGTTAGTTTGAATCTTTAAAGAAACTGAGGATCAAAATTGTGGCTTGTGATCCTGGCGTGTAGTCTAATAATAAAATAATTAGCCTCGCATGTCCTTCAAGATCAAATACTCTATCATAGATTGCTAGGAATAAGGATAGTAAACATGAGCCCAAGGCTAATACATAATATATCTGAATCAGTCCAGTACAGTTAGAGACAGAGTATTAAACAATTTATTTTTTTCAATTTATTTATCTAAATGGTGTGAAGTGGGCCAGTAAGACAATTTAGAGCTTTCAGCCTAGTTGTAAAAAATGCATGGAGAATCCAGCTGTAAACAAATTTCTGACACCAGATCAGAGTAGAGAGAAATAGGTTTCTCTTCTCACAGCCTTGTGAGAAATCAATAATTTTTAAGACCTGCAGAATTTGAATTCCTTTCCTAATTTGGACAGAAATTGACAAATGTGATCAGCTAACTATTGTTTCAACTATGGAAACTTCCTTAAAAATGAGAAAGCTTAACACAGTACAGCAAAATAAAATCTATGCATTTAGAAAAATAGTTTAGTTGTATACAGTATATCAAGGAGAAAAACATGAATCTTTAAAATCATATAAAAGTGTCTCTTATTCCAACAACAGAATGACAAACTTTTGCATTTCCTGATCTTTAACAGATTCCCAAGAAAGTTGGGATTTTGACAGCATCAAGGCTTATCATTACAATAACATATTAAAGTGTACACGCTACAAGTTATACATTTCATGTAGTCCATGTAGATGCTCTTCTCGGTTTCCAAGCATGGAGGACACTTTTTTGCAAAGAAGTTCAGACAGCCTTTGTATTGGTTTCCCCTGTTGCAAAGCAATATCTTGGAGTAGGGTGTCCAACCTTGGCAACTTTTAAGAGCCGAGGACTTCAATTTATAGAATTCCCCAGCTAGCCATGCTGGATGGGGAATTCTGGGAATTGATATCCACAAGTCTTAAAATTGCCAAGTTTGGACACCTCTGCCTTGGGGGAAGACCAAAATGCCTTTTTCATTTTACAAAGGCCACTATCTCTTCTGGTTGAGGACTGGGATCCTTTCTGGTTTTGAGTATTATTTATATAGAGAATTTGCTTTCAAGTCTTTTCTTCAGTGAGGCCTTGTTGCTTTCATGTTCAATTCAGACCCAGAGCAAGAATAAGCCTTTTGATCAAGTTTCACAAATGTTGGTCCTTCTTCTTGACATCAAAGTACAAAAAACGGTAGCAAACAGTTTCAAAGAGCAGCTTCCTATTTCTGGGGAGAAGGGAAGGTAATGTCTCACTTCTGCTTATCGCCAAGGCACAATCACAATAAAGTCTGCATTCTTCAGAATTGCTGGGATTTCAACTTCTTATATTTCAAAAGAGCATCCAGTTATAGTCCCCAAATTCCAGGAAGGCACTTGACAGATAAAGATGCCATCTGTGTTTTATACATTCCACTCAGAGATCCTATATAATGCCAGCAGCAGCGTTCTGAAGGGGTACATTTTTTTCTAGATAGTTCTAGATAGTTGTATTTTTCTCCCAATTCAGGTTCAATTCCCAAGTCATCACTGCTTTTTCTAGGATCTCAAAAGCTGCACAGTATGGGAAAGTTGAATGCTTCAGAAAATCCTTCAAAACAAGCACTGCACAAGTTTTATGATTAATGACGAAGAATCACAAATGTCTTCACAATGCAAGGCAGAGAATGGGCTATATACCCCCATTTTTTTTTAAAAAAAGCTAATATTTATTTATATAAACAGTAAGATTTTGGAGGGGGAATCGTTTCATCCAAGCAGATTGGCTTATGAAGGCACAGCTGATTTGAGTTGGAATTATCTTAACTGCATAAATAAAGAAGTGAGTGATTCCTCTGACCAAATAAGAATTTTATACTTTTTGGCTTGGTTCATTCAATAAGCAACATATCTCAATTTTGCTTAAAGACTCTTATGGGCCTGGTAGCTGAAAAATTAGTTCCATTTTTCCTTCTGCTGATCATCTGGAACAACCTATGCTTTTCATTTTTTCCTCTTCCATTGCCACAGAAGTCTGTTTCTTTGAGGCCAAGGAGTTACTTCTCAAACACTGCAGCAGTTTTTGGTGAACGAAGACTTTTTTAGTGTTGTCCCAGCCAGCTTAGTGACTGTTTTATCATCATCTTTGTTATCGCTTCTTTTTCGCACTTCTCTGAAAAACAATAGTTTGTTTGATCAGATAAAGCATTTTCAAAGGAAAATTATCCTGCTTTATTGTGAGCATTTGCTGAATAACAGTAAAGGTTCATGAATGTTGTGTATTGATACAGTTTGCTTTCACCGTGTACACTGAACATGAATAAATAAAATATGTCATGTGAATTAATGCTATTTACAGTGCTTACTTTAATGGCAAACATAATACAAGACATACTGTAAAGAAGAGGTGTTTACATAATAAGCTTCAATCTTGGGTCATTATGATACATCCCATTTTAGCATATTTTCCCCCTCTCTGGACACAACTCACAGAGAAAATCCAAATTATCATCTATAGAGTGCATTAAAATAAATGGGAACTGTGAAAGGAAGGTTGCCTATGAACTGTGATTTGAGTAATAAATTAGTACTAGCAACAATATGCCATGATTGTGAGAAGGTAGCTATTCTCTGCAGTATCTAGATCAGGGGTCCTCAAACTTGGCCACTTTAAGACTTGTGGACTTACCAGTAGTCATTGGAGTGGATGCCTTGCCTGGTCTCAATGCTACCAACTCTTATATCAGGGGTCTTCAAACTTGGCCCTTTTATGACTTGTGGACTTCAACTCCCAGAATTCCTCAGCCAGGCATGCTGGCTGAGGAATTCTGGGAGTTGAAGTCCACTAGTCATAAAAGGGCCAAGTTTGAAGACCCCTGTCTTATATACTTAGCCCCAGGAAATAATGTTCTTGAGCTACAGCTTTCCTCATACCTAATTGGATTCACTAACAGCAGTGATCCACTAAACCACTTTTACTTCATGAAGTTAATTGTGCAAGGGAACAGCTCCTGATAGTCTTATCTGATCCTTCTAAATTAAACCTGAAGGAAGAGAGCAGAGACCTTTCTCCTGAATGAGGAAAGGGAACAAGATACTTAGTGCCAGTGAGAAGGTAGTTGATGCAGTGACATTCACCAAGGGCAGCCTTTGATAGCCCCTGAAAAGCTGGAATTGGTCTTGAAACTAAGGAGAAAAAACACAACTGTATACATACCAAGCTATTCATTCCACCTATTCCAGTTTACACAGGACACTAAATGTACATTTTAAAAAATGTGTAGCACTGAACAAACATGACTTTTTATGGCCTCTGAACATACCGAGCAAGATGAAGCACTGCCTCAACAATATTAGAGCCGTCTTTAGCACTTGTTTCACAGAATAGTGCACTGTAAGCCTAAAAGGTTAAAAAAAAAAAAATCAAAAGCATATTAATTACATTCACGGAAATTCAATTCAAAAAACGATTAAAAGACAAAGCTGAAAATAAAATAATTGCTTTTATTCAATATGATACCTTCCAAATGTTCTCGACATCAGCTTTCATCATTTCCAGTTACTATGGAAGCTGAAAATTGTAGAAGGTGATGTCCAAAATTTCTGGAAATACCACAGGATGAAATATTGCATTTAACAGCTGTTGCTTTCCAAATGTTTGCTAACACCCACTGAACTATAATATCAATAGCAATTTTTTTTAAAATCACGTTCTTATACATTGTCTGAACCTCAAGGATTCAACTTCTAACGATTCAAGCTTTTATTTCAATATATGATTCTACTTTCAATATTGTCTTTTTTTTATTTTTGAAAGCTATTGGAACCCGTCATTCTTACCATAGCCAACTTTTCTCCATAGTTGAGAGGTACACATGTTAGTCCTTCTTCAGAAGCCGTCTCACGAAGATCTGATTTGTTTCCCACCATCATGATTGGGATATTTTCATGTGTGGCATCCTACAATGAGTAGAACTTTAAAGCTGGGGGCTTCTGATGTTAAATCCGAAATACAGATTTTAATAGTCTAATGCATCAAAACACTTTTTATTATTATTAGAAATTTACCCTGCTTTTGATTAACTTAAATAAGAAAAAACTGTTGGAATACTGTATCACAGGGGTCCTCAACCTTGGTAACTCCCAGAATACCTCAGGCAGCTTTGCTAGCTGAGGAATTCTGGGAATTGAAGTCCACAAGTCTTACAGTTGCCAAGGTTGAGGACCCCTGCTGTATCATATGTTTTAATGTATATTTACAGTATTTGTTAAATTTCTCACATCTCCCAAGAAGTGACTCTAGGCAGCGTATAGCAAAAAACCACCAAAAACAATAAGCATGTCAAAACCATCATATTAAATGTTTTTTTTTTAAGCATAAAAACACACAAGAAATTAGATCAGCAAGGGAGCCACCTTAGGATCTCACCAGTCCCTAGGCCTGATGAACATAGCTAGGTCTTGAGGGACTTCCAGAAAACAAATAGGGATGGAGCTGACCTCATATTTAGTACAGGTAGTCCTCGGCTTACGACCACAATTGAGCCCAAAGTTTCCGTTGCTAAGCGAAACATTTGTTAAGTGAATTATGCTCCATTTTACAACCTTTCTTGCCACAGTTATTAAGCAAATCACTGCGGTTGTTAAGTTAGTGACACGGTTGCTAAGTGAATCTGGCTTCCTCATAGAGTTTGTCAGAAAGTCGCAAAAATGTGATCATACGACCTTGGGACACTGCAACCATCCTAAAGATGAATCAATTACCAAACATCTGAATTTTGATCACTTGACCATGGAGATGCCGCAACGGTTGTAAGTGTGAAAAACGGTCATTAGTCACTTTTTTCAGTGCAGTTGGAACTTTGAACGGTCGTTAAATCAACCGTTGTAAGTTGAGGACTACCTGTACTGCAATACACTGAATCTGAATCATCTCAACCGTTAATAACATTTAAAACACAGGCTCCCTTAAAAGGTTTTGTAAGATTCAAAACAACCTTACCGCTATCATATCCACCCATTCTCGTACGTTAAGAAAGCTTTTTTCACAGGTAACGTCGTACAGTAGTAGGACTCCGTCTGCTCTTCTAAAGTAAGATTTAGCAATACTTCGGAACCTTTTTAAAAAAAAAGTTAAAATTTGCTGTAGTTCTTCTATTCCACATTTTCCCCCCTTGGTCTGTGGAGCAGGTTAAGTTCAGCAGATTAAAGTCAAACATCTGATCCATAAGGAGGGCAGGAAAGAAATTAAGATGGCAAAGTCTGCATTACATACCCTTTAAATTGGTGCCAGTAATCTAGTGGCAATTTAGGATTAGTTTGAACTTTAAAGAGCCAGTGCTTTAAGAGTCCAATGGGCCACTACTATTCAAGACCAGGTGTAAATACCAGGTGTCCTGTAATTGCTCCAGAGTAAACTTTCTTACCATTGTCTGGAGCTAGTGGAAGCTGAAATTCAAAGTATCTACATATTGTTCAATTTTAGGGCATTTTCTAAGGCATTCTAGGGCAATTTTCCTTAACCTGGCATTCTCCAAAATGTACTAGACTTCCTGACATTGTTATAAAGATTCTAATATCGCTAACGTAGAGGACAGCATCCAAACATAATTTTCNACTTTCTTACCATTGTCTGGAGCTAGTGGAAGCTGAAATTCAAAGTATCTACATATTGTTCAATTTTAGGGCATTTTCTAAGGCATTCTAGGGCAATTTTCCTTAACCTGGCATTCTCCAAAATGTACTAGACTTCCTGACATTGTTATAAAGATTCTAATATCGCTAACGTAGAGGACAGCATCCAAACATAATTTTCAAATACAAAACTTTTATTTTTATCTCAAACAAAATCAGATAAATTTAACTAACCTCTCTTGACCAGCAGTATCCCAAAGCTGTAGCACGGTAGGTTCTCCATCAACAATGAGTCTCTTCATTTGAAAGTCAACCCCTTAAAATAAATAACATCTTTTAATGCACTGCATTGCCATCTTTTAATTCAGTGAAGGTTAAGAATCTGGAATTTATCTGTCGGATTAAACCTAAAAATATAATCAGGGTTAAATAAGTGAGTATTACTGAGAATTCTGGGGCAAGAACGTGAGCTTGCCCCCCCCCCCCCCCCCCGCACAATGCTTGGATCTTGAACTGCCAACCTTCCAGTTGACAAGCCCAATGTCTAGGACAGGGGTAGTCAACCTTGGCTCTTTTATGACTCGTGGACTTCAATTCCCAGAATTCCTGAGCCAGCTAAGCTGGCTCAGGAATTCTGGGAGTTGAAGTCCACGAGTCATAAAAGAGCCAAGGTTGACTACCCCTGGTCTAGGATGACAAAACAATATAATGAAGTAAAGACTATGTTGCACCATCTGGCTGTTTGTCTGCTTCCAAATATGAGAAATAACTTCCCCCTCACAGAATTAAGTCTTTGACTCTGCTTCCAACAGATGACATTTGTCCATCAGCTTCCTAGGTCCGGAGATCAATAAAATCACTGTCCTGGCAACGTTACCACTAAAGGGACAACTGAAAATGGAAGTGCTCCTTTTGGGAGATATTTGAGATTTCAACATTTCATTTTCATGTGCATGTAGGTTCTGGAAGAAGGCTAAACCTGGGCTGCTAGTTATTGTAGCTTGAAGTTAGGAAACATAAAAAAAAGTGGGGGGGAGACAAGGGGGGAAAAAGTGGTCTGGGAATAAGCATTAAACGCCAGTTGAAGAGGCATGCTGTGGAAGGAATTCAAGGAATTTCAGCTGATGGGGTCCCAGAGAAGAGCCTTTTCTGCCTTGGTTCCTGCCCTTTGGAACATCGTGCCCCTCGCCAAGATGAGAGCCACACCCACCCTTTTGACCTTCCATAAGGGACTAAAGATCTGGCTCTGCCAATTGGCCTGGGGTCCCAACGGAGATGCATCATTCTGGAGGTGGCTACTGGATTACAAAAGACCCTCCCTCTCCCTTTGTGTTCGCCTCCTCCCTATCTTTTAATGGTTATTTATTTATTATTGTTATTTTTGTTTTATTTTATTTTTTATTAGTTCTAATGTTTGTACACCGCCCAGAGATATGTCTGCATGAGATAGGCAGCAGAGAAAGAAAGAAAGAAAGAAAGAAAGAAAGAAAGAAAGAAAGAAAGAAAGAAAGAAAGAAAGAAAGAAAGAAAGAAAGAAAGAAAGAAAGAAAGAAAGAAAGGATGGAGGGAGGGAGGGAGGGAGGGAGAGAGAGAGAGAGAGAGAGAAAAGAAGGAAGGAAGGAAGGAAGGAAGGAAGGAAGGAAGGAAAGAAAGAAAGAAAGAAAGAAAGAAAGAAAGAAAGAAAGAAAGAAAGAAAGAAAGAAAGAAAGAAAGAAAGAAAGAAAGAAAGAAAATTTACTTTATCTAACTATCTGAAAAAGTCAGATAAACCTTTCCAGAGTCACTGGAAACTATGGGTACTAATTAACATGGACAATCTCAAGAAAGAATAAACAAATCAGGAAACATAAAGGGAGACATCAGTCTAGTGATTGGAAGGAAGGAAGGTAAGGTTAATGGCTGTTCTTCCTTGTCATACTACAGTTTAAACACAAAAATCATGATGACAGGGATCCTTGCAATCTGAAAAGTTCTGCTCTTAACATGAGAGCAGTTGCTGATGCAACATATATTATCAAAGATTTAACCCTGAATACAAATGTTGATATGGCAAGTATTATAGAGACCTGGTTAAAAAGGAACTGGGGATTCGTTTCTCTCAGCTTAACTACCAGTTTACTGTACTTGATGGAAAGCAGACCAGGACTGGAGGGCAGGAGGTTAATGTGATCATGTTAGGATAATTTCCTACATTCCAATAGAAGCTATGCTTAGCTCAGAGCTGAACTATGGAGTTTCTTGATGCTTTCTGAACTTGTTTTCTTGCAGATTTTTCAATACCCAGCTACAGTAGGGCTTTAAGCGGTTTGTGTATTATAGCGATATTGAGTGGTTGTAGAGGTCTGCTGTGGTTTCTAAGTATTTGTGATGCATGGAAGTGTTGAAGGCTGTATCTCTATCACCAGGATGTTAGAAATGGAGGGAACTGGGATTATCAGTGAATTATGTGATTTCCAGAACTGAAACAGGCTACAAGGATGTAAAATTGGCAACTGCTTGTCCTATTATTTTGGATTCTTTTCTGCTAATCTTCAGATTTATAACTCTGTAATAGCCCACCTTAACCACTACAATATGGTTTACATGGGATACCCCTGAAAAACATCAGGATGTTACATCTGATGCAAAATACAGCAACTAGACTGCTATTCTGTCTAAAATTGTTAAAAGTTGCCAATCTTTTAAGTATTAGGTGATTTTGGAATGTGGTTTACCATGTATTTTTAACTTTTAATATTCTATATTTAGATTTTCTACCTTGAGTGTTTGCCTGAGTCGAATAATGGTCATCAGTCAAAATAAATAATGCATAATTTAAAATATGTAATTGAGGCACGATTATATTTCATGTAAAGTTGTTTGTAGCATTCATAACATCTGCACATTTTGGCAATTTTTAAAAATAAAAAAAATAAAAATTCTACGGTAATTTTCAAATGACATGGACTAAAAATTGAATTCTTGATGCAATTGCAAATTAATAATTTTGATGCTGTCACAAAAGTTAATTTTAATTGTTTAACCTTATTGGTTGAGGGTTTACATAGTATTTCAAACATTTAATTTATCTAATTGGATGTTGTGTTAATAAATTAACAATTTCATTTCTGCACATTTTTAATAAAAAAATATGTGTGCAGAACAATCTATCAAAGCAAAGTTTATACTATCTACGAAGTTTGGCTTTTCCATTTACAGTATAGGCAATAACAGCACTGAGCAGAATGGCAAAAAGTGTGAGTTGAAAAGAATTTTATAGGGCATCTAGTCTAATCTGCTGCTCAGTGTAGGAATCCAGTAAATCACTCCCAACAACTGAACATTTAACCTGCACTGAAAACTCCAACAAATTGAAATCCACCACTGTTCCAGCAAATTGTTCCAGTGTTCTCTCAGGAAATTCTCACCTCTTGTATCAAAGTAATGTAGCGTCAAAATCTATATTCCAGTTTTGGTCTAATGTGTTTTTTTTCTGTTTTTTTTCTTTTTTGTAATCTTACTCTTGGGATGTTCAGCTATTTTTTTTACAACATTTTGCATACAACATTTAAATTTATATTATTAAAGTGGTGGAGGGTACTTCTGCTACCCTTGTTTTGAAGAAAGGGCCTAACTATATCTTTATCTCTCTGTCACTTTACTGTCTGCCCTTTCCCCTTTAACTTCAATGGAAGTTTTGAGATAGGTCAGGACCTATTTGCAAGACCGCCTCCTACCAAACACCTCCCTTCGACCAGTCCGCTCCCACAGAGAGGGCCTCCTTAGGGTGCCGTCGGCCAGACAATGCCGGCTGGCGACCCCCAGGGGGAGAGCCTTCTCTGTGGCAGCTCCTGCCCTCTGGAATGACCTACCCCCCGACCTACGTACAGTTGCGGACCTGCGCCTTTTTCGCC
>NW_015386466.1:634341-637111 GCF_001527695.2 Protobothrops mucrosquamatus
GCCTCCTTAGGGTGCCGTCGGCCAGACAATGCCGGCTGGCGACCCCCAGGGGGAGAGCCTTCTCTGTGGCAGCTCCTGCCCTCTGGAATGACCTACCCCCCGACCTACGTACAGTTGCGGACCTGCGCCTTTTTCGCCGAGCCCTGAAGGCCCATCTATTCCATGCGGCCGGCCTGGCGTAGTTTGATTATGTTTTAGTGGGGTTTTTGTATGGGGTATTTTTAGAGCAGGCCTGTTATTTAATTTGATTTTAGAACAGAAATCTGCGTATATTTATCATGGTTTTTATTATCGCCTGTTCACCGCCCTGAGTCCCGTAAGGGAGATAGGGCGGTATATAAATTCAATAAATAAATAAATAAATAAATAAATAAATAAATAAATAAATAAATAAATAAATAAATAAATAAAACCACATAGGATGTCTTAAGGTCCATGGAAGATGTTGAATGTAGAGGGGACTGAAAGACAAGCTATTATAATCAACCATGGTGTCTATATTTTGAGGAGACAAATATCTTCAAAACTCATGTATTAGCTCAGGCAGTTATGGGTGCCATAGAAAAAGAAAATATAAAAAACATACCCAGGGTTGCGCTGGTGTTCCCTCGAAATTCATTTTTGCAAAGCCTCATAAGAAAGCTAGATTTCCCAACGGCTGCATCCCCAGCAAGAACTATCTTGTAGGCCTTCTCTGAGCTTGGGTATCTGGAGTTGCTGTGTACAGAATCAACCTAATATAACAAAACATGTATCACATTGACAACATTAAAATAATACTGAGCTTTGATTCAGTAATCTTATTTTTAAAACACGTCAGGCTGTCAGTGCTAAGTCTGGAACACTGGAGCAACAAATAGCACATGTATATATATATGTACACGCAGTTCATGGGTTATGGTGATCATCTTCATCGCTGAAGACTAGCATAATAAAAATATTTCATCGGACATCATTGGGATGGGAGTGAAAATGACAACACAAATATTGCAATGTCAATATTGCAACACTTCCTATGAATCCAATAGTACAGTACAATTTAGAATACTGAAAACTACACAGCTTCCTACTTAACTAAAGTTATCAAATAAATAAATGAAGGATGTCAATCAAAGCCTTTTTAAAAGTGGTAGTATGACAGACGCTCATACAGAAATTAACAAGTTAGAAAAATTAGAATTGGTTCTCATCTGCAGTAAATTCTCTAATCTAGCCATACTGTGTTTGCTAGTTTTCTGCCAAGTCAAACTGAGAAACTGAACTAAGGATTAAGTGTCTGGAGATGTGTAATTTACTGTTGAGCTCAGAGATGAGGTTTGTCAGAACTCTGGGAGGTATATTCTCAACAGTTTTAGAGGATACCAAACAAAGAAGACTGACCTAGTGGACCTCTGACAGATTTTAAAGGAAATTTATGTCTGGTGATTTCTGGATTTACTAATTAAAAATGAGGTGTTTATGGGAAGAAGGGAACCAAGATAGGCAATTTATAAAGGTGGAGATGGTGACTATTATGTCTATAACTGCTGCAAAGAAAACCAGAAGTCATTTCTTTAGATATCTTTTTTTTTTTGCAGTTTCTCACTTTTTATTTTATTTTACATCATTTTTCATTTTTCTATTTTTTTTCTGTTTAAGTGACTAGTTTTTTTTAATCCTGTGAAACATTTTCTTTCAATAAAAATGATGTTAAAAGTATTTTATGTCTTATAATGGATTATAAAAATGTCATAAAGTCCATTTTTATATTAGCATAACATGCCTAAAATCACTGGAGGACTTTTTTGTTTGGCTTAAGTTTTTAAATTTAAGTTATAAAGGACTTTCAAAGATAAAATTTCAGGAAACTCAACTACATAACAACAAGACAACAAGCACACCCCTCCTGAAGATTTCCCTGAGCTTTGTAAATAATAATCTGGTAGTCAATAAAATCAGTGAAGCTTGCATCTAAATAAGCATCCATAGTACCGGATGCTTATGCTAAACAAGCTTGTTTGGTTCTGACAATGTATTATACTATGAATCTAGTTATAGTTATTTATTCAATAAAATATGGCTCAGGATAATGTATCACCAAAAGAATAACATGATTAGTTCTTCACTGCAAAAGAAGCTTCAGATTTCCATCAGCTGCTCCTTCATGCCATACGGAAAATGCCTTTTGACAGTAAAAAAATAGTGAAAAATGAAATGGCACACGGGAAGGGAATGAAGAATCTGAGCTTAAAAGTGTCAAGGATACCACTGGACACAAGATAGATAGCCTTTATTGTCATTTTTTTTACTGTGGGCACACTAGTACACATTAAAAATGAAATTTTGTTGCCTGTTCTCAAAATTGTACACATACATAACACACTTAAAAACATACTATATACATACATATGTATATACCTACACCTTTACATATAAATACATATAAATATTAATCACTGTCCATCTTGAATATATAGCGGAAAGAGGAAGCTTGAGAATTCACAAGGTTAATACTGTATGGAACAAAACTGTGACTGAATCTGGATGTTCTGCTACAAGTAACAAGAAAAACAGGCCATGAAGAGGATGTGTAATGTCCCAGACAATCCTGTGGACCCTTCTCAGGCAATGCTTATATGCTATGTCCTGGATGGAAGGGAGGGAACTGCCAATAATCTTTTCTGCCATCCTCACCACTCTCTGCACCACCTTCCTGTCTGATGCAGTAATGCTTCCAAACCAGACTGTAATGCAATATGACATTTTGGTTGTTCTGAATCTCAGCCATCGT
>NW_015386466.1:637121-647457 GCF_001527695.2 Protobothrops mucrosquamatus
GAGAGAGAGAGAGAGAGAGAGAGAGAGAGAGAGAGAGAGAGAGAGAGAGAGAGAGAGAGAGAGATCACTCTACTGCCATAATCCAATTTGACTCTCAGTTGATACATGTCGTAAAAGATTTTTTTTTTCATTTGTATGGATGGCAATCCCCTTGGAGAACTGGAGTAAATTCTTCCACTATTTCACTCCATCTATTAAAATTCTAGACAGTCTCTTTACTGTAGATTAATATGGATTTTTTTTTCATTATATCATTCTCCAGGATGGATATAATGGATAAATAAGCAAGCATGCACTCTTCCCCCAAAACTCTGTGAAGAATAACCACAGAAATAATGTGGTCAAATAACCCCATTAAACCTAAAACCTGCAATTCCTCCATATATATTTAAACTCACATGTATTTCTCTCTCATATGAGGTTTTAGTTCACTCTCTTGACAAGCAGGAAGTGATTTTGCTTTTAAACACCAATCTGAACATTTTAAATGTATGGTTAACACACTCAATAGCTTACGTCTGTGTCAGAAGCGTCACCCGGGAAGCTTTCCTGCAGACACTGTGTTCTCTGAGACGTTCTTTGATGCTTGGATTCCACTTCTGAATCATATTCATTTGAATCTCTTAACGTAGACAAGCCGCTATCAAAGCAGCTTTCAGGCAAGCTGTCAACTTCACAGTTTATCCTCTGCATTGGATCACAAAGTGCGAGGGAATCATACTCTTCATCCACATAGGATGAATGAGACAGCCTGATTGGGACATAAGGAGAAATAACTTTTGGAAAGGCAATGCAATGTAATAGGGTAAGGTTCAAACCCACTCTCAGCCATGAAAATTTAGGCTTCGAGGCAGTCACTCTTTAAACCCAGCCTGCCTCACAGGGTTGCTACTATGGAACAAATTTGAGGAACCATGTGGTACATCCCCTGGAGCAGGGGTAGGCAACCTTGGCTCTTTTATGACTCGTGGACTTCAACTCCCAGAATTCCTGAGCCAGCCATGCTGGCTCAGGAATTCTGGGAGTTGAAGTCCACGAGTCATAAAAGAGCCAAGGTTGCCTACCCCTGCTCTAGACATTTAGGTAACTATATTTCACATGGGGAAATATACAGAGTATATGAATAATTATACCGTTACGTTAAGTCAGGGAGAGCAGGCCTACATACTAACGTTAAAACAGAAATTGTAACTAAGGCATACGGAAGTGTAGTTATCCTGTTCCATTAGACTAGAATATTCTGAATAATTTCAAAGACTAATAAACATAGTTAAACATCTCTTGAGGTACAGTGCTAAAACATCAAAATAAAATACAATAGTAAAGCATTTGAGGCCAGTTTATTGCTTATATACTTATTTCATTAAAGTATTTATATCCCAATTTCTCAGCTGGTAGCTTTCCTCAGCATTCAGGTTTAAGAAACAGTATTTAAGAAAAAAAGATTAAAAGTCCTTCAAATTTTATAAACATGAAGTAGGACACACATCTCTTAAAGCATTTTTTTTTCCAAAAAGCATGCAAGAGAAACTCTGCGCTGAAAACTGAGAGGAAAATCTGTATTCCTTGAAGCTATCTTCTTAACTTAGGTAATATACATAATACCAAACCTTAAATTTACAAAATTATTCCAGAGACTATAAATGCTAGGCTCCCATTCAAAAAGCATAAATGAATGAGAAGTATTAACTTTAATTCCTGAAAACCTGGCAGGGACGAAATCCAAAACAGCTGTTCCCTACAGTCAGGTCCCTTGTTAGATGATCATTCAATTCCACTAGAGAGCAGCATAGGGTAGGCGACCAATGCTGCATATTAAAGTTATCATAAACATATAGTAAGGGTGTCCACTCCAACCTTGGCAACTTTAAGACTTGTGGACATGCTGGCTGCGGAATTCTGGGAATTGAAGTCCACAAGTCTTAAAGTTGCCAAGGTTGAACACCTCTGCACTATAGGAAACCTACAGATTGCCATTAGTATCTACTTGCTTCTAGTTTCCATCTTGAGCACACAACCAACTGTATCATCTATAGCCAGGTTTACACCACATTTGTTCTTGACAGAGATGCTTGACTATGGAATTAAACTATGCATTCTGAAGACTAAATTACCTCAACAAAGTCAACAGACAAATCTATAGATCCAGATTGATTCCAGGAAGAATTTACTAAAAGAAAGACAAAAAGACACCACTACAACTCACACCATTCAAATACTCTCTTGTTCTCTCCAGTCTAGTCCAGTCCAGTCCTAATTTAAAACCTACACCAATCTGATCATTCCACTGCACTGCCTGTTGGTATAAAAAGGTGCTACCAACTGCTTTGGATTTTTGGATACCTCAGATTAACAGCAATCTGTCCTTCAACTTCTAGTAAGTTTTTATGGAAGATTAGTGATACCAATTGGCTCTTATCTGTGTGGTGCAAATAATGAACAGACAAGACTGCTGGCTAATCCAAATCAGTTTTCCACACCTAAATCAGGTTCTTGAGAGGAAGAAAGGAACCACCAGAGATGGAAATGTGATGAACTCAGATCAATCCATGTATTGAAAATATAAACTGTAGACTCAGAATTTGCTCAGGGACACCCCATTATTTAATCACGCACAACAATAAAAACTAGCTTTTATCAAGTGAGAATAATTAATCAGTGGAACAGCTTGCCTCCGGAAATTGTGGGTGCTCCACCACTGGAGGTTTTCAAGAAGAGAATGGATAGCCATTTGTTCTGAAGGCTATAGGATCTCCTGCCTTGGACAGGTGATTGAACTAGAAGACCTCTAACGTCCCTTCCACCTCTATTATTCTATGTTCTAGATCATCAGATATTATTTCAACCCTATCTTGGATTGTCAGAGATTGAACCTGAGAATGAATCCACCTTTATCATGAAGATCTAGAAAAAGAAATGAATTTGAAAGGTAGAAAACTGCTTGACTCCGTCTTTAGAATATAACTGAAAACATATATCCAGTTTTTCACATTTTAAAGATGATCAATTCTACCTGTCATATTGTAGATTTTGGGGAGAATGGCCACCAACACATTTGGGACTGCTTCTGGACAATGTGTTTCCAGGAGAAATATTTGTTAGACGCTGGAAAATACACACATAAATTAGAAAGGTTTTCAGAAAACTTGAAAAAAGTTGGTTTAAGATCATCTCTTTATCAACTAAAACACTTTTCTTGATTACAGTTATTTCAATTTTGGAAAATGTAAAACAAAAACATGTGGAATCATTATGTGCCTAATTTGGGGGAGATATAAATGAAGCATCTCCTTTGTATATTGGTTTCTCAAAAATAATTTGTCTTATGAAATAAAAAATAATAATTCTATATTTCCTACTTTAATAGAAAAAAATACAAAACTATAAAATAAATAAACAATATTAGATGAAATAATCAAAACTTTTTCTCAAGAATTCTAAATAATTCAGTGTGTCTTCTTTCTAAATAGGCACAGAATTATCCTATCAAAGTATATACATTCAGAGAAAGCCGCATTATTTCCAAGTTAAAAAGCACAGGATTGTTTTGATATAAATCCAGAAGGTTTATTATATTTCAGTGACTCCAATTTAGGTGTTTTATTAAAATGCCCAAAATAAAAATAGTGATCTATTAATTAATATATAATCAATGACATGTTGAATGTACAATGTTCAAACCTACCAGTGATCTGTTGTATATGCTCCAACTATTCTCTAATGCACTTCTTAAGCCATCATTACTGTCATGTAGTTTCCTGTTAGCTGCCCTAAAATCAAAACAGAAGGGGAAAAATTGCCTTACAAGATCAACCCTGGCACTTGCAGTTTAAGTTGGTGTTAAGAAATTCAACAAAAATAAGAGAATAAAAGGGGTTCCATGTGCCTTCGGTAAAAGTTAGGAAAACGGCAGAATGGTTTGATAAATGCCTTTCTGCCTATCTATCTGTATGTGTATATCTCTGAGTCAGTTTTCACTTCCTGGAGTTTTCTTGGTGAGATTTTGAAAGCAGTTTGCCACTGCATGCTTCCTAGGGCTGAGAGAGAGTGAATGGCCCAAGGTCGCCTAGCTGGCTTTTTACAGGGCTAGAACTCACACTCTTCCAGTTTCCAGCTTGATGCCTTAACCCAGGGGTAGGCAACCTTGGCTCTTTTATGACTCGTGGACTTCAACTCCCAGAATTCCTGAGCCAGCATAGCTGGCTCAGTAATTCTGGGAGTTGAAGTCCACGAGTCATAAAAGAGCCAAGGTTGCCTACCCCTGCCTTAACCACTACACCAAAATGGCTCTCTATCAGTGTTAATACACTATTATATTTAGTCTTTACAATGGTTATCATATGTGTGGATACCACTGACCCCAAAGTAGGAAAAAGAATAATTACTACTATAATCACAAAGACTCCATGTTTACCTATTTGAGAAGGGTCAAAGAACTGCTGATTTTTCATTCCCCACTCCACTAACTTTTTGCCAGTCTGAAGGTTCACAAGGTCCCAATCCAAATTAACAGGAGGAGAAATCAAAGTACTGCAGATGCACGATAAGATATTACCCCCCCCCACAAAAAAATGAGAATCTTCATTTTAAACACTATCAAGGCCCTTTGCATCACCCTTCCCAATTCTGAAATCCTCCATGTATCTTAGGTTACAACTTTCATCATTTGCAGATAGTTTGACATGTGATGGGAGTTGTAATTCAGATCTAGAGGACATCAGGTTAGGAAGGAATGGCATAGTTATCAAAGCATTAACAATGCATAAGGCAGTAAAACAATTTATGGCAGGGATTGCTCTGAGCAGTTTGCTGCAACTAAATTTTGATTTTTGTCTGTATATGAACCTCAACCTGTACAAATTAAAGAACTTCGAAGCAGCAGAATTAATTGTATTATTTCACACACTAGTTGAGGGTGGGGAGCTCAATTTTTAATGTTCTCCCATGTTTCAAACCAAATGCTTTGAAATCCAAAAGCTATCACAGCAAACTTTGAAAAAAGCAAAAACCTCACGGAATGCTTCCATGAAATTCAGTATTGAAGAAGAAACAAAAAATGGCATTTATTTCTAAAATAAATATTAGGCCTCTACAATGCTCAAGAATGAATTTTGAAGAATGTTTTGGAATGTGTGGGGACTTAATCTACATGCCTCATTAAAGCAGCTTTGTCCAAGATTGCAGTTGAAGAAGAAGCCTTCCCACAGTCTCTATGTAATAAGAAAATAATGTGGATGCTTTAATGAGTCACAAGCAGGCTGACTTCACAATGCAAAGCACCTCTTCAAGAAAATAGACAGCTGCAATAACATCCTGTGCTTATATGGCACCATGAAGACCGCAGAGTAAGGTCCAAGTAAGTTATTCCAGAAGGGTTATTTCAAAGTGGAGAAGGCTGATTCTAGGTATAAGCCACCTTAGCAGTCATGTGTTCTTGGAGCAAAGCCTCCAATAATTACCTTAGTTCTCAGACAGAATTATTCAATTCAAACATCTATTTTACTGCAGACCAGTTCAATTCTTCCAAGAACATTCAGCCAGGTATTAGTGGTATATATTAAGCATGAGATATTATATTATGTTGTTATACTGTATTTTCAGGTACTTTGGACCAACATCTTAATGTAATGTTAAAATGGTACACTACATGTAATGTAATAACCACTGTTTTAATTGTTTATAGTTTTAATATGGTTTTATATATTGTGTTAAATTGATTAGAAGATGGGCAGCTAGATGCATGTTTTAAATAAATATGTCCTTTTGGAAAGGAACATACAAATAAATAAATAAAATGCAGAGAACTATGGCTCTTTTAGAATTCAGTGACCTAAAAACCTGTAAGATTATAGACTTTGGTCAGGAGAGGTATAAAAATTAAAAATAAATAAAAATTATTAAATTTTATTTCTGAAGAAAGATCTTATCAATTTCCTATAATACCAAATGCAGCTTAATACTGTGACTATGTTTTATCTACCAGATAGGCTAATTAAAATATAGATCAGGGAACTGGAGACACCTTTCACACACAAAAAAGAAAAGAGAAAGAGCTGTTCTTTAACAGAAAAAAAGAGAGTTGTTCTTTTCCTCATTGGAGATCGTAATTTCTGAATATCAAAATTTATAAATGAAAACACTTTAAAAAGAGAATTATTTAGCAGCTTACTGTAATATTGCTATCTGCCTCTCCAAGCTATCTCTGTCTTCAGTGTACTCTCTGATCATGTCTAGATCTCTGCAAAGAGAATAGTTTAGGGGAATTAATTTGGTTTTTTACCAACAATAACTTACTATGTATCTCTAGAGATATTCTCTTACCTTTCTGAATTCAAACTTTGATCTGCAATATCACTTTTTAAAGTATCTAATTCACTCTGAAGAAAAGCTATATTTGTCTGTGCTTCCATAAGATCTTTTTTAAGTTTCTGGTTTTCCTAGAAACAGAAATTTTTAAAATGAAACATTCAAAAATAGTAATTCATGCAGTAATGATTTATGAAATTAAACATATTTTTAGTATTATTTGAATGGCTACTTTGATCAATTATTTCACCAACCTGTGAACTACTTGAATAGTCCCCAATTTAAAATAAAGGGATTAATTATTTCTGCACTGGTTTTCCATTTGTACCCAACCTGTTTTTCCCCAAAATATGTTTGTAGCTTTTCCAAACTTCCTAGAATGGTATACACAAGGTCACAGAATCTATAAGAATTCCATCTCACTGTTCAACATATCTGCATCTAAGGGCCAATCTGTATTTTATTGTTACACATACCACCTATCCACTAACTAGCTGTTAATATATGGAACTAAACATACTACATGCCTAGAAAAACTTTTTTTTCTCTCCTTAAAATTCTATTCGTTCATTTAAACTCCCTGACAGTTCAAGAAAATATCAAATTTTACCAAGCCAGAAGAGGCAACAAAAATACTAATTATGTTGAGACTGATAGACTAAATGAAGAAATTTTAAGTAAGTCATACCAAGATCAGATCATGTATCCTTCTTTTTAATACTGCCAAATCTTCTTTGTGATTAATGTTTTTAGATTGTTCCTCAAGCTGTAAACAATAAAGAAAGCGTAAAAGTTATAACTTTTTTTTTCTGACTGCTTTAGTACAATGCAAAGGGAATCAAATCTTTCATAAAAATACTCAAGAACACAACTGTTTTCTTTACTGGTTATTTGAGGGCAGCTTTTAAAACGAGAAAACTAATAACTTGAAACAGTACTACACTATTAAACTAGTCATTAACTTCCTGAGCTATTATCATCAGTACAAATAATTTATGGTGTGTAGCACTAAAGAACAAAGAACTATTGCATTAATAAATGAAAAATTAAAATAATAACTGGAAAGTTAAGAACTAACTAATCTTCAATCTACAGAAAGGTTTCCCAATCTGTCAACAAAAAGAATTCCCGCTCATTTTAGGCTATAAGCTAAATCCTTACTTTCAAGCTGACCAAAGTCTATTTAGATTTAACAGGTATTTTGATCATTCAAAAACATAATTCTCAAATACTGTTATTATTAGGGAAGTGAGTAACCAAAAGACATGTGACAGGAGAAAGGCTCACTAAGGTCAACAGGTTCTTATTTGTGATTATTCAGACTAGGAATTGCGGACACAAACCCAAGACTTCAATGAGCAGACTTACTCCCAAATACAACAGAGCTAACTTCCCACTTTTTGAAATAACTAAAGACTAATTGCCTTGTGAAAAGGGTGAAGGACACAGTTAAGACCACTTAGTTCTGATTCATAACCACATCATAGAACACAGTTCCTTTCTTTTTAAAGAATCCCTGTTATCTCAGGGATTAAAATATGTGAAGTTCATTTTTCAATAAGATGGAAGTCTTCTTGTCTGCTTAATTGCTTCAAAGATAGCAGAATATTTACAGAGAATCGGGCCTGGATCTATTTAACTATACACTGTTCACCACATATTGAGTATGTACACACCATTTTTAATTTTTTTATTGTCACTTGGAGATCCCCCACTTCAGTTTCATATTGACGCTTGAGATCATTCAAAGCTTCTTCTGCTTTACGCTTCTCCTGAAACATTTTACACATTTATTAAATTAGAAATGGCAGACTTAAGCAGTTTACATTGCATTCTAATTCAGCAGAACATGTATCTGCTCTAATTATACAGTCAAAAAATATTTGGCCAGTCTTAAAGCATTCAAATACGACTAGACTTGCATAAAGATTTGCTATAGTACGTTTCATGCCTCTGCCACCTGGAAATAAACACAAAGCATATACTCTAGAGCAGGGGTATCAAACTCATAACGTCACGTGACGCATCGCGACATATCGTGACTTTTTCCCCATTGCCAGAGCTGGGATGGGTGCGGTTTCGGCATGACACATCCGGCCCGTGGGCCGGCAGTTTGACACCCCTGCTCTAGAATAATTATTAGCACGCAAAGCACTGTTTGACTGTGTTACAAGTCAGACTTGCTTCGGTAAAAGCTATGTGCTAATAAAATTTGTGGTTCAGAACTATCCCACAAAGTAAATATCACAGCAATCTTGCATTTACATTTGAGGCGTCTTTCTTTTTAACAGTACATTTTTGAAGAACAGAGTAAGATAAGCAGAATTTCAAGAATGATAAGCAAACTACATTATTATAGGCTGGCTGTTCTTAATATTTAGATGGCAATTAATACACAAAAAATACCCATTTACACTTTGCTATTGTTTTATCAAATACCAACCCATTCCTTAGTAGAGTCAAAAATGTCCATTGCACACACATTACTTGCAAGTTTGTTTTTCCTTCTCTAAAAACAAGTTTTCCTCACTCCACAGGACAAAAACAATATTTTTGAAACTCAGGGATACTGCAAAAGCAAATTATATTCAGAACCAAGGTTATAACTACTGTATACTATTGCTATTAGTTGTCGACAGCCACATAAATTGGTTTAACTAGAATTTATTTAATTTGTTTGGTTAATACAATATATTGAACTATAAACCATATTTTGCAAACTTTACTTCAAACCCTAATTTAAAATCATAATATAACAGGGTAGCATGTGAATCCTATTAGAATCTCTTGTTTATTTTGAGAGATAGGGCAAATACTCAAAACTAAACCCAGAATTTTGCCTTCATTTTTTCCTGTATTTTTCATATGTTAATTGTTTGGAGGAATAAATGACACTGTGCATGGGTGTCCACAGAAGTTTCCCTCATTTGTCAAAATGACAAAAACAGCAGCTTATCACAAGCTTCACCCCTTAGGCATGCATAGTGTCATATGCACAAAAGAGGAGCGCCTTTCATCGTATCAGTACGACATGGTTTTTGCTCCTTAATTTAGTTCACCTGTAGATTCTTCCCTACTGTGTTCTGATTTGAAGAAAAAAATTCTCAACCAATTCTGCCTTAATCTATTTTAACATCTTGGTTCTTCTAACTAAAAAAGCAGTTTTAACAACATCGTGATCAGATTTCTTATCCATAAGACATAAAAGCCTACTATTTATGGCTCCTTAAGTATACTAAATTATGGCTCCTTAAGTATACTAAATTATTAATAGAAGGAATGCAACCTCACTAGTAAAGGTGGAATAATGAAGTAGTAATCTAAATTGACAACAGGGATTCTATGAAAGAAATCTTTCAAGGATACAGAGATGTCCTAGGATATCACTAAGGAATAACTACCTATATTTTCTGAAGTCAATGTATGTGATTATTATACCATATTCTAAAATTAGAGATCTAAATTTCTGGTTAGAACTATTTGTAATTTCAGCTCTATAATATGCAGAATACAGTTTTTTTCCTTTTAATTATTCCCTAGATTTAATTACAAAAAGTTATATCAAAGAAACCAGAGACACACTAAAATAAATGGAAATTAAGGATATCATTGAATGGAAAGAGGAAGAGAAACTGGGGTTTACACATTAGCCCATTTCCAAGTATCTTTATTTGCACATGATCTCTAAGAACTAGTATGGGACCAATCGTTATGAATTCACATTTCCTCCATATATTACGCACTTGGAGAAAGAAAAATTCCACAAATCTATATGTATTATTCCACTTCCAGAACCCTATATAATGGCTTTTCATCTTCAATATAACAGATCCTTAGACTACAACATAGTCTGCAATGACAAATTACTTCAAATTACTAGCCTGCAGTAAGCTATCATGGACATCTTTTGCTCTTCATCTAATTTTCTTTTTTTGCATACAAAGCTGGATAATAATAATAATAATAATAATAATAATAATAATAATAATAATAATAATAATAATAATAATAATAATAATAATAATAATAA
>NW_015386466.1:647505-670294 GCF_001527695.2 Protobothrops mucrosquamatus
CTTCGTTAAACTAGACATACCCAGTTCCAGCAACCGTTCCTTATATGTTTTAGCCTCCAGTCCCCTAATCATCTTTGTTGCTCTTCTCTGTACTCTTTCTAGAGTCTCAGCATCTTTTTTACATCGTGGTGACCAAAACTGGATGCAGTATTCCAAGTGTGGCCTTACCAAGGCATTGTAAAGTGGTATTAATACTTCACGTGATCTTGATTCTATCTTAAGAAAGAGATAGAGAAAGTGCTGGCTTTGTACCGTTTTGTATTAGAGGCAAACTAAAGAGTAAAATAATGTAGAGAAATGTTCTATACATTAAATCTGAAGCATAAAATTTAGAATTATTTTATTTATTTGGTTGAGGGAAGCAATCCTTTCTAAATCATTAGCATTGTAAGCATTAGTTAGTCACCTCCTTCTTGATTTTACGTTCTGTAGCCTGTATGCGCTGGTCCATCTCCTCTTCTAGTTCACCAAGCTGCATGGCTGCTTTATCTTGTGCTCTATAAAAATGAACATTCATATAAAACAGGGGTGTCAAACTGGCAGCCCGTGGGCTGGGTGCATCACATGCAGGCCACGCCCACACCAGCTCCGCAAAGGCAAAAAAAATTAAGACACATCATAATACATTACATAACACAATCAAATTTGACACCAGTGATATAAAACAATCTTAAAAATAATTGGGGCAAACCAGGAATCAGAACAAAGGAGAACAGACTATATCTCTATCTTTAAGTAACTGGCAGATCCTCCCTCTAGCTAATGTGACATTATATAGCTAAATGAGACATGTAAATTGCCTTTGATACCCAATTATCCTATTTATCAATGATCTTCAGTATTGAGCAATCATAAATGTTGAACTATAGTGATTGACTGTCTTCATACAACTCTGAACAAAAGTTTTTCTATTCCTCACAGCAATAAGCAAATTACAGTATCTGTAATACTGTACCTTGTAATACTAGGTGCTAAATCTCTCTGGGTGAAACTGATGTGGATGTTTAAGAATTATCACATTAATACCATAACTCCAAAGATTACAAATTAATACATATATTACAGATTATACAGTCTATCTTATTTCCTCCTATAGCATAATTCATGGGAAATACCAATAAGCCAAAATTAAAAACAAGATATAGAAAAGAAACATAGTCTAGATAGTCTCAGAATGTTGAATGTTGGGAGCAGAAAAAACTGACAGACTGCATATAATAGCAGTATTCACATCTTATGCACTAAGATGAAACCCTAGTACAGAAATATGTCCACTAGCAATATGGTGACCAGGTTCTATTAGTGGCCTCAGAAGTCTCAATCTGGCAGGAAAAAGTGTCTCAGAAAGAATGCAGGGAATGTACTCATGCAACGATCTTCAATGGAGAAGACCTAAGAGGCATGAAAAGATGAAGGCTTCTTTGCATAAGTATAGAAGTGCAAAATGACTGCATAGGATTTGAAGTAAGATTAGGTATTATCAGTGTTGTGCCATCTCTTCCACCAGCTCAAACTCAACTGCTATGGTTGCCATTCTAAAACTGAAATACTTGTAGCATCCAAGTATTTGGGAAGCTACTGCCTAGTTTGTGCCTTGTTGAGATAACATGAGAAAATTAGTATTTTAACCATTAATAAACCAAATTCCTAATTTCTATGTAGCAATACATTTTCCACTTAATTCTTCCTTCTCTTCCGTTCAGCCTCAAATTTTTTGTGATCAGAAATCTCCAAGTTAAGTTAGAGATACCTGTTTTGAAAACGCTGTTTTAGAAAACAAATAACGGACGTTCACAAACTATAAAGCAAACAACAAAAGCTTCAAGCATATTTTAAATCATTTGCAAGGGTCATGATAGCATACTGTTTATAATTTAACCTTTAATAAAATGTTAACTATTTGTTCTTCACCCACATGATTTATTGGGTATTTAAAGCATGGATAAACAAATTCAAATACCTTGAACTGCAATTCATCCAATCCCTTCCCACCAGCTCTGTTATCTGGTATTGATGGAAGTATTTGAATCCAGTAGTGCTCTGCATATGGTGTGGGCATTCTTTATTTACTTGATGCAAATACAGATATGTTCACAGATCTAGAGGCTACTAGCTGCTTCAGATTTGAATAGTATACTCTGATATAATTTCATTATAAAGTACAAACCCAGTTAACTTTACCTTTTTACAGCGATGGCCAAGGTCTCCATTTCTGTGCTCTGCAGCTTGATCTCTCTAATAAAGTTCTTAATAACATTTTCATATGGTTGAATTAATCGTGGTTCCACTATATTGATGTTCTGATACAGAATGTTGACCTGCTCTTGCCTAGAAATGGGGGACAAATCAAGCATTAAATGTTTTGCAGCTTTATTTAAAAATATATCTTACATGGTGATGTCAAGGAAAATGGGTAGATGGAACAGACTTTTTAATTAAGATTTTAAAAAATGGGTCAATTAGTTCATAAGAGTAAATTACAGACATATTACTTGTTAATATGATTTACTTTATTTTGGTGTAAGCACTGTGATCTTAATCTATCCTGGAATCAAAACATCTCTGGAGATTTAAGCTCAAAATCTCTTTACCCAAGCACTTAGATTTATAAAAATTTAAATCCACTGCATAGATTAAACACATACACATATACAATACTGGAGAAACTTTTATAAATAAAGATGCTAACAGGACGGAATCAGGTTTGCCCTTCACACAGGAAATGCTTCTAGTATAGGATCAGATCAAGTTCATCAAATGAGTTGTCTGAATAAGCCTCATCTTTCTGATATTGCTCAAATTACATCTTTCTCTGTCAGGAGCAAAAGATCAGATCCACACATGAAGGTTCAATTAAGCTAATTTATTGCTAAAAGCCTATACACAGGAATCTTCTTAACTAAGAAACATCTGGTTAGAGTTAAATAAGGGTCAACAGCACTCAAGGGGGTCATACTTACCATGTTTTCCCCAAAATAAGACCCGGACTCTTTTTTTCCTCCAAAAGGGGCACCAAGTCTTATTTTCAGGGAGCGGGTCTTTTCCACAGTCTCACCTCGTGACAGTGGCACAGACAGCCCTGCCCAGCTGGCCCACTTCTTTTATGGCTGCTTGCCACCGCTCAAGCATGTCACCCCTGGCCTCCATTTCACCATCAGGGGCCTTCAAGAAATGCCTCTGCAGCGAAGAACTGAGCTCCAGATTGACGCATGTGGTGCCCCCTGGCCTCCAGGGGGTGCCATGCACGTCAATCTGGAGCTCCATTCTCAGCTGCAGAGGCATTTCCTGAAGGCCTCTGTTGGTGAAATGGAGGTTGGGGCTGATATGAGCGCGCACCGTGAGATGAGGCAGGTGTTGGGACATGGGAGGCCTGGCTACAACGATAAGTGGGTGTGGGGCTCGTGAGGTAGCTCCAACCCCATCCCACCCTAGCTTGATTTTCAGGTGTGTGCCTCTCCCCAATACTAGGGCTTATTTTGGGGATAGGGCTTATATTAGGCCCACCCACCCCCAAAATCAAACTAGGGCTTATTTTGGGAATAGGTCTTATTTTCGGGAAAACACAGTAGTATACTTGCGGCTAAGTAGGGATTCTAGACTTATCCTTCTTTGCACTCCGCCCCCAGGTTCTGCCATTCCTTTTCCTATGTTCTCCTACTAATGGATATAAGAAGAGAAAATCCAGGGCTGCAATGGGTAGTAGAGTTCTTATGAAAAACAAACCCATCACACATGTGAATGGATGTAAGATTTTCTATGGATTTAGAGGAGATATTCCTTTTGATGTTTATTAAATCCACTTTAGGACTAAGCCTTGCCCTAAAATGGTAGCAAGTAAATCACTGATTTTGGGCTGTCAAGGTTGGAAGGGATTTTGAAAGATCTTAAAAACAAAGTTTGTCAGAATCATATGCAGCCTGGAACTAGTCCTTGACCTACGACCACAATTAAGCCCAAAATTTCTGTTGTTAAGTGAGATAATTGTTAAGTGAGTTTTGCTCCATTTTACGATCTTTCTTGCCACAGATGCTAAGTGAATCATTGCTGTTAAGTTAGTAACAAGATTGATCACATGACTTCAGGAAAGTGCTACCATCATAAATATGAACCAGTTGCCAAGCATCTGAATTTTGATCATGTGACCATGGGAATACTGCAACGGTCGTAAATGTGAAAAAGGATCGTAAGTCACTTTTTCAGTGCCTTTGTAACTTTGAACAGTCACTAAACAAACTCTTGTAGGTCGAGAACTACCGGTATTTATCATACCTGTTTCTAAATCTGGTAAAATATTTACTGTATAGAACTTTATTGGATAAGGATCAATTTATTCAATGCATAAAATGTTATCCTCAGTTGCCAGAAAGAAAGAAAAAATACAATGCTTTTTATGGGTTCAAGGGAGCGTGACAATGCAAGTAGTACAATCTACGACAATTCTATTTAAAACACAACTATAATAAACTGAAAATTCACAATGGTAATAAGTTACAGTGCAACTATAAACATTATTATAATTTTAAATAGCAGATATAGTGGGCAATAAAAACATTTAAAACTATTTAATTCATCCTTTTCAACATCTTAAATTACCAAAATAGATTTAGTGTTATTAGTGTTACATTTCAGGAAATCTACAATGGTCAACAACCATGGAAGTCTGGCAGCAGCCCTATTTCAATGCTTTTAGTTCATAAATAAATCAAGACAATGGGAGATTTTTTTTTACCAGCTTTGTACGTAACCCCAAACTGGAGTTTAAGAACAGCTGAGTTCTAAAACTAATCCTCCTGTTGCCTTACAGCTTGACAGTCCTACCTCTTGTTTTTTTTCTCTGAACTATCTCACAGCTGCTGTTCTTGGGGATTTTTCATCTCCAGAAGATTAAACAAACCAGAAACGTGAACTAAGGAAAGCTGAAAGATATTATTCCCTCCACTGAGCTCCTTCATGTAGGCCTGCTGAGCTCCGCTTGGAAAAGCTGCCGTCCTAAACATTCAGTACAATAGTGACTGCAAAGTTTACTCCGGTTATTTGATCACAGAATCTTAACGTGGTTTTGTTGTTTCTCACTGACCCAATTAACAGCTCCATTCAGGAGCTTTCTGTGGCCTACATTTACACAAAACAGTCAGGTGCAAGAATAAGAAATCAAATTCGGGGCAAGGAGAACAAAACAATTTCCCTAGAAAAACATAAGGAGCTCTAAGGATGGGGAAGACTTTTTTTTTTGAATGAAGGATAATTACAAGGATGCTGACCTAAATACCAATACTGGCAATACTGGCAAATCATCACATCACCCCTGCACCCATAGCCATTTAAAAAAGAAAAAGAAAAAAAAACTACACTCAAAGCCAACATCCTGATTGATTTTGAACAAACTGTAACATGTATACATTCGCCAATTAAAATAACTTACAGCCATTGGAACTGGTTGGCATCCAGCAGACTGAAGAATTTCACTGGAGTTTAAAAGTACAGAATGATATATGGGTCCTAACCGAGGAGCTAAGAATTATTAAGGTAGCATCTAGGAATATAGGCAGTTCTAAGGAGGATGTTTTTTTTTTTTTATAAAACTATGGTGCTCAAGTTCGATAAATTTAATTGTTTCCAGATATCAGATATCCTTTAGATATTACTTCAAGGGTTCCAAACACTATCAGTATTGTGATGTCAGCCAGATATTTAAACTGGATTTTGGCATTTTTATCCATCTATCTATCCATCTTGAAGGTATTGTGGCAGGATGTAAGCTGTACCACGTAAAGCTGCCTTTTTGCAATTGTAATTTTGTCAATGCTGATGCTGTTCAAATAGTACTGTATTCCAGATGTTTTGGGAATGCATCCAAGGTGCCTATTACTATTGGTTTCACTATCTTTGCTTTCTTTTACCACATTTGTTCTACTTCTATTTGCATGTCTTTAGAGCAGGCATGTCAAACTCGCGACGTCACGTGACATCGCACAACGTATCAGGACTTTTTCCCCATTGCCAGCAATGGGGTGGGTGCGGTTTCGGTGTGATGCATCCGGTCCGCGGGCTGGCAGTTTGATATGCCTGCTTTAGAGTATATTTTGTTATTTTCTCTACTATTTTGCTGGCTCCAGGTATGCAATTGTCTACAACCCAGACTTTTTTGTCTTTCTTATCAATAATTGTTAAGCTGGGATATTATCCAGCAGAAGTTTGTCTGTTTGCATTCTAAAGTCGCAGAGCATTTTGCATTTTTCATTTTCTATCAATTTGTCTATTTTGTAGTCCTACCAGTTCTTGTTTGCAATCAAGAAGTATTTCTTGAAGATATTCCAATGCACCATTGTTGCTACTTTGTCATGCCATTGTTTGTAGTCAGTGTCTGTGATCTTGAAATAATCTGTCGCCCTATTTTTTCACTATTACTTCTGTTATGAAAATAGCATCCCATGTAGGGTGTCTGGGAATAGTATTTGCAAGTTTTCTCTTTAATCCTAATGTTAAATTTCATGACCTGTGAACATTTTGATTATCACAATTCAAGCAGCCATTTTTTTTCCTTTTTAATTAAGCATATTTTTAAATAACTTTGTCCTAGTTTCTGTTGCAACCAACTTTCACAACCTAAACATTTGGCTTTTCCAGTCTCATATTCTATAAATGTGTTGGAGTATATTCTCAGAACTCAGATAAGAACGGCAGAAGCTAATCCAACATATCTGCAAGGCAGTAATTTGAAAAGGCGGGCATAAATCATCTTAAAACTGGTTTAACCACTATGCTATACTTTTATGTATTGGAACTAGATTCTACCCCAAGGGTAAGAAAACTAGATATAATTTTATATACGTAACTTTTATATGTTGAGGGCAGATCATCCTGGAGTATATCTATCTATGTAATCACAAGAGTTGACACAGACTTGGTGATGCATAATCAAGCAAAAAAAACCCCCGAATAATTATATAAATGTTTGGTATACTTCAATTTCACATAAAATAGAAATAAAAATAGACGAATAGAAGAAAAAGAACTGGAGAAATGTTAACCAATTCAGGATAATTATGATTATTATAAATCCTGAATTATAAGCTAAGAACCAATAATTACATACCAATATTTCACAAAATAATTTGATTCACACTTTTCAGCATTTAATTATTCTCTGAAACATCTGCATATTTTCTCTATCTATAAAAGGTTTCTGGAAGTATGAAGATTTCCAGTTCAGTTTGGATTTGTTACTGTTTGAAAAGGCAGAAATCACTGCTAGCATTAAGTTTGTGTTTGGTACAACAATAGTTGAAATAGATACTCAAGCAATAATTAAACACATAAACTGATTAATATATATCTGCATACTATCTATGACAGAGGAAGACATGTGGCCCAAGATAACAAGGTTACTTTTTTTCTTCTTTCTCCAACATTAAGACCTGATTTGTTAGTTCTGGTTTCAACAAATCATAACTGACTGGATTCATGTATCACACCAAAGAAAATCACTTGTTAGCACAATGTGGGAATCTAACCAGAGTAGACAGTCCTTGCTTAATTACTATTCGTTCAGCAACCGTTCAAAATTACAGCACTGCTGAAAGAAAGGTAGTTAACATTTGGCCCCTGAAGTTATGGATGCTGTAGCACCATCATAGTGACTTGATCAAAATTTGGGTGCTTCAATTCCCCCACCACCTACCTTCCTCCCCTCTCTGCCCTTTGCACCATCCTTCACAGGGGAACTCCTCAGAGGACCGGCACCTTCAGCAGTCTTAGCTGTCTGCTACCACCCTGGGCCTTCACTTTGGTTTCAGCACCACCACCACCACAGAGAAGTGCAGCTTTGCCAGGGGCCAAATGGATGGGGGGGAGGCAGGAGATAGCAGGTGCAGAGAATTGAAAAGGAGGCAGAGGAAATAGTCTCTTCCCTTACTGAGGATCAGGGCTAAAAGGGACCAAGCCAGGAATGGCTAGGATCGATTTTGGGTCTCACCAAAAAAACAGTGGGATTTGGTTAATGATGGCAACAGGGACTGCTGGGATTGCCATCACTTAGTGATATAGTCACATAACGTCATACTTTATGCCCACATTGCTTACCAGCAGACATTCTGATCCCAATTCCAATTGTGACTTAAGGACTACTTGTAGGTATTTTTATGTCCAAATATAGTAGAGATACCAAGCCTCAGGTTCAATATTTATACAGAAGTTGTAACCTGAAGCCATCCAGATACTTTAAACTATATTTCCAATTAGCCTCTTTCAAGACAGCCAGTTGTCATATATTCTGGTACTGTTGCTTCAAATCATCTAGACCAGGGGTGTCAAACAGCCGGCCCGCAGGCTGGATGCGTCACGAGGAAACCGCGCCCACCCCATTGCCGGCAATGTAAAAAGTTCCAATACATCGTGCGACGTCACGTGATGTCAGGAGTTTGACATGTCTGATCTAGACAATGCTGAGTTTCCTATTCCTTACACAAACCTTTCTTTCACTATGGTTTTAGTTTTGAAAAATTAATCTATTCAAAATGCCTTGAACATATTGTTCATGATGTTTGATAAACATACTGTTATTCACCAGGCCATCATCCCTTCCAGAAAAAGTCAATGCAGTGTTGAACTAGGAATGAGGATACCCAAGTTCTAAATCATTCTCAGCCAAAAACCTCCTGGGTGACCATTATTCTCAGCCCAACCTGAGTTGTTGTTGTAAGAAAAATTAGGAGGCATGAATACTATATAAAGGAGCCCTGGTGGCACAGTGTTTAGAATGCAGTATTGCTGGCAAATTCTGCCCACATACAGCAGTTCGATCCTGACCGGTCAAAGTTGACTTAGCCTTCCATCTTTCCAAGGTTGGAAAAATGAGAACCCAGATTGTTGGGGGCAATATGCTGACATTTGTAAATCACTCAGGGAGTGCTGTAAACCTCACTATGGAATGATATATAAGTCTAAGTGCTATTGCTATTGCTATATCTACCATCTTGAGTTCCTGAATGAAAGGCAAGATACATATTATAATTCGTACGTACATAATACCAATGCACATCTTGAGTCTGAAGCCTACCATCCACTCTTTAACTGGAATATCAGCAAGGAAGAAGTAATTTTTTTAAAATTCTATAAATGTTTTGAAAACCCTGTAAGTTAGAGCATCTAAAACTCCATTAACAATTTTTTTTCAATAAGCTGTTAATTGTGCCCTACTTCTTTAGGGATCATATCCATTTTGTTCTGAGTATTCATTCTACTTGAAACAATACATGAGGACTGCTATTCAGAATTCAGACGCATTACGTCTGTACACTTATGCCAAACAAAGGAATTGCAATTCATTCTCCTGTCTTATTAAACCAAAGTAGCTGGATTACAGGGTACTAGTGTAAACATTGTCTCCATGGTACCAAGATAAGGCAGATGCTTACACAAACTCTTCCTGCACAAACCTCATTCCACCACCTACAGAATTCTTCTAAAACAGGATATACTTCTAATAGGTATAACTTAAAAGAAAGTACACTTCAATACTGATCTATAATTTACAGCATCCCTAATCATTATGTAGGCTAGTACTGCTGGGAGGTCTAGTAATTCTTAATCCCTGTCCTAATTAATCCCTGTTCTATTAAGTTCAAGCAAAACTTTAAAAGTGAGATTTATTGCACAAACTTTTAATATTGTTTAAAAGGTAAACTCTGAATACTTTGTGCTTGAAAATATAGTAATCCATCCACTTTAGCCAGTATAGCCATGCTGAGAAGGATGGCTAAAATATGCAATCCAAGACATCTGAAATCCTCAAAGTCATACTGTAATTCATGGAAGTGTTGTGATCTCCCATCAACTCTGTTAAAGCCCCAATTAAATCAAGTTTATGCTATTATTTAGCCATAATTTATACTAAAAGAATGGGAAGTAATTGTTAGAAACAGAGCATAAGTCTTGATGTTTGAGCAAAATACATATAAAATACTATTAGTACATTGCTCACTCTATGTGGGAGATGGGCAGTTCCTAAATATGAGAAATGGGTGGATGGATGGATGGATGGATGGATGGATGGATGGATAGATGGACGGACGGACAGACAGACAGACCACAACAAATCAATTTCATCTACTTCATGGTCACACTGGTCTGCTGGCCATGTGTGCACCCCTCCCCCATTCCTGAGCACCCTACTTGAGATTATCATAAAATCAGTTCAAATTGAGTAAAATATGAAATATGCTAAATATGAAAGAAGACAGAATCTCTGGATGTTTCGACTCTTGTTCTGAAAGTTCCTAATGATACAATATCCTTTGATAATCTGCTCTCCAAATGAACCATAGAGTTGTTTGGGAAATTTATGTTGTTTTTTGTTGACAGTATTCCTAATACGGTGCTAATATCCTGGGAAATAGCATTTTAGAAAAAAAAGGCAGTGTATTATTGGCCTGTTTCTGTGAAGAAAACTTGCTATTTGGACATTCAGGATACAGCTCAGGGATTTTCACAATACATCATACAGGTGTAAACTGACATCTTCAAACAGTCAGACAACTAACTATAAAAAGAATTTTGAATACATTAAAAATCTGACATCAAGCAGGACTTGGTTAAATTCACTTGATTGGGTTTTTTTTTTCATTTGTTTGTCTGCTTTTCACTGCACAGGAACAGCTGCCTGTTTGAAGAATCAGGACAAGTATAACAAAGTATACTAGCTTGGAAATGTGCTTGACCGACTCCCACAAAACCTGAAGACTGCAAAATGATCAGCTGAAGTACGCAGTACCAAGAGAAAATAGAATGAGATTCTTCATAAGAAAAGACTTGAAATCTGAGCAGAGCAGCTCTATTTACTTGCAATAACAAGACTAGAAGCAACGTGGCACCTTGCAGGCTCACTGGATGAGTTTTCAAAGGTATGTGTTGCATCATTAAAACAAAAACAAAAATTCCCCTGTCAGTTTTCTGCTGCCCTCTCTAGCCATCCTTTCTTTAGTGATGCTACCATATGCCACTTCTTCTAACAGGGACGATTTTCAATGGGGACAGCCAATTCCAAAAGGAGGAAGGAATGGCATTCTTTTTATAAAACAAGTTTATACTTTAAACAAAATCTATGCTATAATGTAGACAGGCATGAGATAAAACTGCAACAGACTGAAAACTGCAGCCGTTGCTTAGAAACCAACCATAATCTCGGACTTTCTCTGCTTCGTTGGAAAGCCAGCATGGGTTACTCGCTGGCAACTACCTAAAATTTTAAAAGGTTAAATGCCAGCAAAGCCACAAATACACCCTCACTGCCTCTTCTACTTCACAGCCTTTACACTGATAAGAGGGTAAACACTGCCTCCCAGTTCCTTGTAGAAAAGGTGGCTAGTGCTTACCATACTATAAAGAGTGGAAATAATAAAATACATGATCCTCAACTACTATCCAAGCAAAGGCTGAAACAAAAAATAATCACATGGTCAAATGCTGCTCGCGCTAGCCCTTGTGTACCCCTGCCCGGTAGAAGTTCAACAGGTGCAACCTTCATCAATTCCGAAAACACCGCTTGAAGTTTGCTAAACTCATTTGTTAACACCCTTGTATCGTTCGAAAAATAAAAGGTGGAATTACTCAGAAATATTTTTACCATCTTTATCTTTCTTTTTTTTTTTTTTACATTTTTTTTTAATTTTTTATTATTTAAACCGACAAACAAAACAAAACAAAACATAATACACATATATACACAATGTATATTTTAACATCAACTTCGTGACAGTATTCTTCTATTATTTACATTTTCCCCCTTATTCTTCTTTAGAGTATTTATCCTTATTGCCCCATTATTTCTTATTTACATTTTTCTTCCTTCATACATTATTATATACACATTTTCCACGTTTAACTTTTCCACACTTATTCTCTCTTATTTCTACTCTCTAGCCAGACATACCACTTGCTCCATATTAAATAATATTCTGTGTCTTCTTTTTCTTTTCTCTCTTTTGTTAATTTGTCCATCTCGGCACAGTCCAGGATTTTCTTTATCACTTCTTCCTCTGATGGTATATTCTCGTTTTTCCAGAACTGTGCATATGCTATTCTTGCTGCTGTTGTTATATGTAGAATTGAAGTTGAAGTTTGCTAAACTCATTTGTTAACATCCTTGTATCATTCGAAAAATAAAAGGTGGAACTACTCAGAAATATTTTTACCATCTTTATCTTTCAAGGGTGACTCGAAAAGCAAGAGCTAAAACTTCTGGGGCTGGGTACGGCGCGCCTTTCCCCCCACGGAGGAGCAACGGCGACTTACCTGGGAATGTAGCCCGCCTCCTCCCCAAGCCGGAGCTCAAATTCCCGCCAGGCCTGGCTGGGACCCACCGCAGATCCCGCCCCCGCCGCCGCCGCCATCCCGGCGAAAGTACCGAAGGCGTCGCTCTCTTCCCCGGAGAACTCCTCGCAGTCGCTCCGCCGCCTCTGCGGTTGAGCGACGCCGCGAAATCCCCGCACGAACTCGCGGAAGGTGATGGCGCCGTCGCGGTCAGTGTCCAGGCGCTGAAAAATAGCTTCGGCCTCCGCCGGCCGGACCCGCAGCTCCGCGCAGAGCGAGCCGAAGTCATCGCGCTCGATCCGGCCGGAACCGTTCACGTCGCAGGCCAGAAAGAGCGAGCGGAGCCGGCCGGCCTCGTCCAAGTCCACCTGCTCCCCCGAAGAGGAGCCCATCACACGGCGAGGGAGACCTCCGCGGGCTCGCGGACACGCCTCGACGGCTCCAAGCGGTGGGGACCCCGATCCGGGAAGGAGAAAGACGCCGAGCCGCCCCGCCGAGCCCGACTCTCCGCGCCCAAATCCGCGCTTTCGCTGCCGGCTGCCTTCCAGGCCGCCTCTCCTCTGCTCCACCCCCTCGAGCAGGAAAAGTTCTTCCAAGAATTTCGCCCTGCCTGCCAGGGGAGAGCTGCTTTGAGAGCGCCCGCCCGTCCGCCCGCCCCGGCGCGGCCGCCCCGCGTGGGGCCGCCCCTGCGGCCTGTCAAGCGTGTAGGAACGAGGCGGACGGGGCTGGTCCGTCACAGGTGTGAATTCCACTTCTGACGATTGTTTCCCTGCGGCGCAGGTTTCTTTTGCGGCCCGCCAAAAGCGCCGCATCCTGGAAAGAGGCGGCTTGGCCGGGTAGTCAAGGGTGACGACGCTAATTGACTTGGAGCCAAGGNGAGCCAAGGTTGCCTACCCCTGGGTTAGCCCCACGTTGAAGTAAGCCTTTGCTACAGACCAACTCAACTGTGCCTAGGAGGGGGGACCGGGTCTCCGCTGCCTGCGGCCTCCTTTATCCGGTAGGCAGCAGGCTTAAAAGCGGCCCTTAGAGACGGATGTTCCCCTCAACGCAGTTTTCTTTTAAATAAGCGGGCAGCAGGTCCTGTTGTTAACTGAAAGCCCAAAACTATAAATGGGGAGCCCAGAGATTCAACTCGATAATTCATCTTAAATACACCCAGAGGCCAAGACTCATGTTGTCAAGAAATAGGCTTCACACGTTCGAATCACCTTAATTCTCTTACTTTGGAGAAAGAAAAACCTATTTTGGGGGGACTTCGTGCAGTCTTCCCTAAAAATTTTTACTGGTGGAAACACTTCGTGGCTGCCCTCCTCCTGCTTTTTCCCATAAGGTTGCCATTTTAATGGTCCCCTACGTGAGAGAAGCCTTGTTCTTCACTAGAAGATTCTCCCCAAGCAAGAATACCGTACAGCTGTGTTGCAAAAGAAACACCATTATTATTTTACTGGTATTATTTCAGCTTTGACAACCAAATTGCAGATCCATTCTTTGTGAAGTGGGGAAGATGGACCTTGTTTTTGAAAAGAAGATTCTTCTGATGGAACATTTTTGAACCATACCTTCAAAATTCATGGATGAAATGTAATTTCACAAGTTTTATGATACATTTATTTAATTTGATTGTGATTATCTGGTTTTTACGTTCATAGTCAAAAAAAACATCCCTACCTGTGACCTCATAAATTGAATTGTGACACTTGATTAAATACAATGAAATGTCATTCTGAAATGTGGAACCCAATCTTATGTGCACTGGGGGCTGGGACAAGTTTCAGGAAATAGTGCACCACAAATTGCAGCACCTGACCTTTCTGCTTGTAGAACAGTGAACACAAAATAAATCACCTGAGACTCTAGAAAAGGAAGTGACATTTACTTGTAACACTGGTTTTGTGAGATTGAGATTCATTAATAACTAGAGAAAATGTTCCCTTGCCAAGTTTGGTTTCTGGACATAATTCTGTTTAGCCATACTTTATCAAAAGTTACTTAAGAATGTAACACCTGTGTTATCACAGTGCAATGCTCATTTAAAAAAAAGATGTGTTTTTATTTTAAAAATAGCCACTGCATTAAGATCGAAACATACAGACACATTTATCTTAAAAAAATATAATAACCTGCTCTGATTCTTAGTATTTCACAATACAGGTAGTCTTCGCTTACTATAGTGTCCTTTCATTAGTGACAACATCACTGAAAAATGGGCTTGCCACCATTCCTCAAACCTATGACTGTTGCAGTGGGAGGCAGTGCTCCTTGGTAGTGGTAGCAAGCCCAGTAGAAAGAGGAAAAGAACATGATGATTGCACCGTGGAGGACAGGGAGGAAGGACCATTGGGATGGTGGCAGGGAATACAGCAGTCTTTTCAGGGCAGCTGAAAGGGCAGAGTTGGGGGAGAGAAAGGTACATGGAAGGAATTGAAGTTCTCCAAGAAGTTGGAGAATTGAAGTTCTGGGCTAGGAGGGACCAAGCCAGGGATGGCGTATCCTCACCTAACAACCTCAGGATTCATTTTATGACAACAACTGGGACTGCTTTGTTGAGCTACAGAGTTGTTGGCATGGGTTCGGGTCATTAATTGGGGACCACCTATATAAAGACAGCTTATATCTAGTTGAATCCTTTGCTTGTAGTATGCCATGCAAAGTCACCTCTGGTGAGATGGGCAGCTATATAAGTTTGATAAATAAAATTTCATAAATGCTGAATAAGTACCATAAGGAGACAGATTCAAATTGTGATCCTATCAAGACCTAAAGAGCCAACAGAAACAAATCAAAGATCAGGCATCATATATCAGGTCCAGTGCAAGAATTGTGAAAATAATTATGTGAGCCAAACAGGAAAGACGCTATCTACCAGACTGCATGAGCACTCCCTGGCAATCAAAAGACATGTCCGTCCATGAGGACTCAGAAGTTTGATCTAACCGGGACCACAATTATAACCCAAGCAAAGTCAAGGAGAGAAAGAGAATTCCTCGAGGCCTGGTTCTCTGCCAACCAATCGGTGAACAGACACATTGACATCGACCCCGCCTACCAACCACTGAGAGCAAGAGAGCTACTTCAGCTGAAATACCGGAAACAACACTCCAAACAAACTGAACATAATTCAAACCACACTGAAGATGTCCCCCTGAACGGAGACGAAACTTTTGCAAGCTAATTACCAAGCCCGGAGATCAAACCAACAGCCCGGAGTATTTTTTTTATCTGGCCTTTATTGTTTTTATAAGTAACTCAAGGTAGCAAACATAACTAACATTCCTTCCTCCTTCTATTTTCCCCACAGCAGTAATCCTGTGAGGTGAGCTGAACTGAGAGAGAGAGAGACTGCCCCAAAGTCGTCCAGCTGGCTTTATACTCACAGTATCTTGATTTCTAGCCCAGTGCCTGTACAACTAAAGAAAACTATATTAAGGGCCATGTTTCCCCAAAAAAGTAAGGCCAGCACAAAAACTCTATTTGATTTCATGTACTTAAATTTGCTTAAATGATTTTCTAATCAAGCTTTTAATATAGAAATATTACAATTTGATAGCATTTTAAGGTCTCTGAGGACTACATCTAAGGCCTTTAGGAGGCTCGTGCAGTCCAAGTCAGTTCCCCTCCACAGAGACCTTTATTCTGCATTATTATTGACCACATTACCAATCCATCCAAGCAAAGGTCTTTTAAGTTGGATTTTTTTTTTGATGATGCCAATTGTAGCTATTAAGATTCGGACATCATGTTTCACAGGAAAGGAAAATAGAATGCTACAGATCATAATTCCAAATAGATTAGACAAGGAATCAGTCATTTCTATTGAGACACAATTTTTTATACTAACAGTAATTAACCTTTTCTTCCTATTAGGCACATTTGAATTTTCCTACCCACCTTAAGCCACACAGGTTGTTCTTTGCTATGGCAGCTAACAGTTATGTAAAAAAAAAAAAAAAGCCCCTATCATTCTATGAACAAAACAATCCAGATAACTTAGGGCAGTGGTGGCGAACCTATGGCACGGGTGCCAGAGGCAGCACTCAGAGCCCTCTCTGTGGGCACGCGCACCATCGCCCCAGTTCTAGGTCTTCAGCTGGGTTTTATAAAACCTTTTTGCTTTAGGCCTCCGCCGCCGTGTGCAAAAAAAAAAGTTCAATCAGTCAATTTCAACTTCTCGCGGGAAAAAAAAAGATCTTGCAAAGTTGGAATTGATTGAACTTTTTAGTCCCATCCAGTCTGCTGTTATCACTGCAGCCACGCCCACCCAATGGGCCACACCCACCCATGGGCCACACCCACCCGGCACCCGATGATGCATAAGTGGTTTTTGGGTTGCAGTTTGGGCACTCGGTCTCTAAAAGGTTCGCCATCACTGACTTAGGGACATTGTTTTTATTCTGAATCCTGCTGATGTGGGAGCCACCAGTTCATCTCTAGAATGTAAGATCAGCAAGCTCTGGAGGAAGAACATATTAGAATTATTTCAAAATGAATCTCCTAAAACCCACCAATCAGCATGGTCTGGAAGAATAAATGAACTTTTTTCTTCCAAGATAGCACTGTTTAATAAATAAAACTTTCTTTTAGATTCCAAGCATTGCATTGCAACCCTTCACCATTTTTGTTTCCCTGTTGGTCTTACGTAGATTCAGAAGCATAGCTGTAAATCAGACTGGGCACTTTACAGCCCCTGGCCACATTCAGCCCTTTAGCTGTTCCTGTCTGGCCTGCATGGATTGCCTCTTTTTTTTTTCTGAAGGTGACTGCTATTTTTTTTTTATTTATGTATGTGTGCCTAAGCATCTTCACAGCTCGATTTGTTCGCCCTTCCACAACAGTCCTAGTTTCTCATCTGGCCCCTTCACAAAATTAATTGCCCTCTCCCACTGTAAATAAAAATAATCCCAGATTTCCATTTAATCTGTAATTAAAACAATATATTTTACAATTCTGTCAGGGACAGAAGTTTGATGAGTGTTAATGAAGATGATGTCCATAGGTACATGGGATTCTGTTGTATTCTTCCTAATCATAACAGCATAGATTTGCGGTAAATTTCAGCAGAAAAAGAAGTTACATAATTGAGGAGGAAAGGTACTACTCAGAATACAATTTTTGATAACTGGAATCCTAGAATCAGAGATATTAGATTTGGAAGGGAGCTTAGAGGTAATTATTATCAAATTTTCATAATAAAAATGTTATCATGGTGGCAGCATTTTTGACAGATGATTCTTCAACCTCTTTTTGAATATCACTTGCACAAAGACCATTAATCCAAAGAGATTTACATTTCATTGGTCTTCATCTCTTAACTGTAAAAAAATGCAATTTTCTGGTAATTTTCTACCCAATTCTGCTTTCTTTTATGTCCTGGGTCTATTCCTGCCTTCTGAAACAATAAAATATAAGGTGTTGCCATTTAGTTTCCCATGGCTGTTGTCTGTCTGTCTATCTATCATCTATCTGTATGTGTGTGTGTGTGTGTGTGTGTTGAAATTTATTGATTATTTATAAGGGATTGGTTTCTAAAATCATGGTTATGGTATGATGATAAGGTAAATGTGATTGTTACAGAACATTTTGGAAAAAAATCGGGTTTAAGAAACATTTTGTAGGGATACTAATTCAGCTTTACGAGATGAAAGGACTTAGAAGATTTTCTTTTGAAGTAAGTAACATTCAGACCAGAGATGGTTTCTGAGATATTTGAGGTAGCTGGGCTGGGCTACCTAGTATAACCCAAGAAATTGAGAGATATCTAACAGCAAGATTTTGCATCCATTTCTGACACACAGTGTGCCGCCGTTATCTAGAAATACTGTGACCAAAGGTTAATAGTACACTCTTATCAAAATTTTGTATTTGACTTCCTAGAGAAATGCAACATTGTGGGAAGGCTGATAGTTATCTTGCCATAATGTTCAAGCCCTTTGCTTTGACTCTCTCCTTAAAATCAAATATGGTGTCATTTAGTGGTGTCACAGAAGATGCAGCTTACAAAACAGATGGTTCTTGATGTATTATTCAGGCAGCCAGTTTCCGCCTATGTAGGACTGGCATCAGTGTAGAAGCCAGAGGGACAACCCATGTTATTCAAGCAACTGGCAGAAAAAGCATTCAACAAAAGACGATTTATTTTTATGAGCCATAGTGCAAGCAGTGAAGGCAGAGCTCTCAGCATAAAAAAGCAAAAGAAGGTTTTGTTCCAAAATATATTACGTAGGTATTGGTTTAAAAAGAGATATCAGTCAGAATGCAGCTCTAATTTAAATGTCCAATATCTAGAGAGGTTAGATCTTCTGAGAACATCGTGTCATTTAAATTTGGTGATGGTAATTATATCATCAAATAAACTGGAAATATATCTTGAAAACAGCTCTAACAAGATTTTCTTCATTTTGACTATTCCACAGATGACAAAGTATCACAAATAGGAAGTATTGGATAATACTTTCTACATTTTAACCACATAAAAACATAGTAAAACTCTGAACTATTCATTAGCAACTGCTAAAAGATTTGGCAGAGTTCTCATTCAGTTAACAATTTCACAGTTCCAATTGTCAGGTTATGAAATATTTTAACAGTTTTATTAACTTTTGTAATGGATTCCAAATCAAGTATAAAGCGGCAACCATATAAGTGAAGCATTCTCAGTCTGTTGGAATGAAAAAAGAACATCAGTCAGACAATAGCTTCACAATTGCCAAATGATCACACAATCACAATTACAGCCTTGAAAGTTGTTTCTTTATAATAATTCAGACAATTTTTACTATAAAATATATTGCAGGGTATGAATAGTGCAGCATATATAATTCATAAACTATTGCCAGAATGTGAAGCAAATGGGAGACACTGGGTGTGTTTCTGTAATTAAACCGAACCTGCAGTTTTAATTTTGCTCTAATTCCTATGGAACAGCAATGTGACATAAAGAATAAACAGTGAGGTTAGCATTACAATATATCTAAAGAATGTATTAAACAAGGAAGTTTTGAGTGAAGCCAGTCCTTTATTTGAAAAGAAACTAAAGGTGATTTCACTAAAACTGTTAAATAAAACAAAAAATAGAAGTTATTGGAAGCAAATTGCTCCAGAATGAATTATAGCACTCCATACTTGATGTATGTACACTAAATCAGAATTGAGCACACACTGGTTCTTAATATAAATGTGAAAACACAGATAATTATTTCGGATCTCATCTTGTGAAAATTAAGCTCTGCAGCTTAACAAGGCTTAAAAGTAACAATGTCTTCAAATCACCCGCAAAACAACACAAAAAATATCCTAAAATTCTATCTTTATAAATATCCTTAAATTACAAGAGTTGAGCGGTCCAATTTTTAGACTTATACATTACACAGGCCACAAACTCTTTTCTACCCTTTATTACACATTTTATCAATCTGGCTAACTTCCTCATATATGAACCAGTTCCAAGAATTGTCAGCAATGGGGAATGAAATTTCTGAACATGTTTATCCATAAAATATCCCTGGCATTATTTTTGCTGCCCTTTTCCTTATTAGCATAAATATTTGCTTTACTCCATACTATATCCCTACTATACTATATTTCTCACATCTAAAAGCTTATATTAATAAAGGATACTGGTTATTCTCATCTACCTAATTTCAGCAATATTTTATAAATAATTAGTTAGATTTCTCATCAATTCTAAAATGATATGCAGCAATAAAATCACCATCTTAGTAACAAAAGAATCATAACCACACCCTTTGAAAATTAATTCAATGTAATTTGAGATATAAAAATATGGGTTTATAGTTAGTATAGTAGGTGACATCTACTGAAAACTTAAATCTGTTTACCTAACAGATTAGATGTGTCTGGAAATATAAATATTTTTCTCTCATGATGTTGGTTGGCTAAGGATAAAGGTTAAAGCACTGACTAAATGCTTGAACAGGAAACAGGTTCCAGTCTCTGTTTTGAAATGTTATTTTTTTCGAAAGCTAGTAGGAAGCTTTTGAAGAATCCTTCTGCAGTACCAAGAAAAATCTTTATTGAAAGAATGCTTGGGACCTAAATATACTTAAGATGATACAGGTGACCATCTATTCAGGAAAAGAAAAAGGAAAGGACATGAAGAAATAGAGAACATTCTGAGATCCTTGATGGGATAAAGTATAACTTCTGATAAATGAGTATTTTGCAACGGTTCCTGCTAAAAATAGCCATTTAGTGAGAAACGTTCAAAACAGGATCTCCAAATTCCAGGTCCTCCCGATGGCCTTCAAAGGTTAGGAATCTCCAATTTAGTTATTTAACACAGGAAAGCATGCAATAAAGTGTAAAGTATTGCAGCATTTCTCCAGGCACTTTTCCTGTATATTTCAGTCCATTGCCCCTCCATTTCTAATCTTGATTAGGGTTCCCATTAATTTGCTGTGTGGGTGTCATTTGTTTCTAAAGATATATTAGCATGTATCCTTGAACATCAGAGAAATATGTTCTACCATGAATTTGTCTAAACCTTTACTCAAACCATTAAAGATGTTATCACACATTGAAGCAGCAAATTTCATTAATTATGAACTCATTAAAACTTTGGTTTTTAGATGTGTCAATAGTAGGGGACACAGGGATCCTATTCTCCCCCCCCCCCCCATGCTATATGTCATATAATAAATCTTGGTCATAACCCATGGCATTTTCTTTTTATTATTTTAAACATATCATATACTGAGGACAAAATAACACTTTATAAACCCTAAATCTCCTGATTATTATGACCAATAATCCATTACATCTGGAGACCACCAGGATATCTATCCTTGCAACTCCATTTCAATAGTTAAAACAAGCTCACCATGCTTATTAACAAGTCACCAAAATGAAACAGTCTGAATTTTAGAGAGATTTTAGCATCACAGTTTAAATTACACTCACCTTTTGCAGTTTTTACATAGTTTTGCAACTGCATCTAGAGAGATATTCTTGCAGTAATTAAGCTTCAGACACTCTAAGCTATTAAAGCAGAAATTAGCCAATAAGCAAACCCTGAAATCCAAGAACAAACATTATGCTTTTACTTTAAGATTTGAAAAGAAGATCATTAGACAAGAATCTTGGATACATTATTTGTACAATATTGGATGGGTCTATGTCCTTCATCATGAACAATTGCAGTGACACGGTAAAGAGAACGGTTCTGTTTTCTCTAATTAATTCACTATTTGGTTAATTTAGATGACTATCACTTTATATACAATTTGCATAAGTACTAGACTGTAAGTAAGCTGTGCTGAGACAGGATTTAAGTTGCAAATTGCTTCAGGATCATTAGAAGGCTAGATTAGAGACCTTTTGTGGGGATCCTGTCATAGGCTTACTCTTTTCTAGAAGATATTAGTGATTTAAGATGATGGAGGAAAAGGTCTGCCAACTGAGTGATCCTGCAGCTCTGCATTTCTTCTCCTTCCCTGGCTCTTCATTGCAGTTCTAGATCACAGACTAGATTAAAAAAAATAATGCTTCTCCTCTGTTGCTAGCTAATCCCTCCTGGTGTTAATACCTATCCATTTAGAGCAGCTGAGAAAAGAGCGCCTATAAGCCAATCTCTGCATCACTGTTGATGGGTGTGATGACCGGTCTTCAAAGCAGTAAAGTTCATCCATCATCCCAAGTCAGCAAATTAAGCAGAAGGCCTTTTACTCATGTTGGTTGGACACATTGAATCTACAGAAAAGATTATCTATCGTAAATGACTATAGGCCTTGCCTATGATGTGGCTGTTTGTGAGCACTACAAAAGGAGTAAGATGATATTCTGACAAAACCTGTAGTTGTCTCTCCCATATTCATTGCATTCCTGGACAATGAACACAGTAACTGGGTAAACATAATGTTAAGTTGTCATCACTGCCATCTTGTCTTCCAATTGGTAGACAAGATGGTATTTATCTTTAATGGAAATGTGTGGAGGAAAACCCGTTAATTTGTAATGCTTTATCTGTCAAGTCAGAAAAGGACCTTTTGTTTTCTATATATCTGTTACCTTAAAAAGTGTAAGGACATTAAAAAATGAACATTCTTTTAACTAATAGAAATCTCATATACCTTCAAGTTTGCAGAAAGATATCTTGATTTTTTCCATGTGAGTTATGTCAGCTTACATTTACTTAAAAGATTAATTGCAATATATTTGTGTGAAAGGGATTGAGTGGGTACTGAACTTAGCATATAATTATTTTTATAGGACAGGAAAAAGAATGTGCCTGGCCTCTGCCCATACATTTATTTATTTATTTATTTATTTATTTAATTTATATGCCGCCCTTCTCCCAGCGGGACTCAGGGCGGCGCACAACATATTTAAAACAAAAGCATATATACAATCCCCCCCTGTAAAACCGAATTAAACCAAATTTTAAAGTTGTGTCTTCCAAATTCCTTAAAATGAACCCAGTATAAAATCCTCCCTAGGTCAGGTCCGCTTGCTGAAAGAGCCATGT